>NC_092422.1:6926760-7229791 GCF_036169615.1 Heliangelus exortis
CAAAGTAAAACCCAATTTCCTTTCATATCGTAATTGTACTGAAATGTGCAAAACACCTGTTCCTTCACCTTAACAGTTAATATACATATCTATTTTTGGCACTTCTGTACCCCTTTCCTTTCCTGCAGTGCTGTGTATCTCATATTTGAACTGCTGCTGCTTCTGTTGCCTGCTGGCAAATCGAAGAGAACCAAGGAGTTAATTTTCAGAACAGGAGAAGAGGAGGTGAGCTGTCTGCTACAGTAGTTTACTGCAGCTTCCTTTCATACTGACACATATGTAGTTTGTGGTGACAGTGCTAAAGAACTGCAGACAGGCACTTAGCAGACTGGATGTGAGCTGGATGCAAAGATGCCTCACCCTGGACTTCCTGCTGGCAGTATGTAAATACACCTGCAGACTGGCCACACTGGTGGTTTTGGGTTTTTTTTTTTTTTCAGAAGGCAGCATGAGAGGACCTGACAAAGCAGCAGCATAGTTGAGAAACCTTAACCAGCATTAGATTTGTATCTCTGTTGTGGGGGAAGTTTTTTGGGTTTTCTTTTTTCTGTGTGCTGCATATTCAGACTGAAATCTTCATCGCTACAATGTTTGCCTCTATCTGGTATGCCAAGAAGCTGGGACGCAGGTTTGTGCATAACGCCAGGAAAGCAAAAGCAGAGAAGGTATGTTCCTAGTGGGAATAGAAAGCCTTATGTCTCCCGTGCAAGCTGCCGGCTAGCATCCTGTTTTGTGTCTGGTTACCTTTTTTTTTTTTTTTTAATACCCTGAAAAATGACCTATTGTTATTCATGATTTCATGCAAGAATGCCTGACTCCTTTGCATGTTACTTCTTAAATACCGGTTTGAAGATTGCTTCAAAAGCCTCTGTTATTTTTTTTCCAAGATAAACAGCTGTACATTTGGTATGTTGTGTGTTAAGGGAGCACTCCAGTGAACTTGTTGCTGTGCTGCATTATTTTTACTTGTACAATGTGAAGCTCTTAAACAATCATTGATTGTTTGCTGCTTCTCTATTTTTTATACTGTGGTAACAATGAGAATGTAATAACACGTTAAACATTTATAATGTCTGGGAATTTTGTTTTATAATACTTGTTGAAACTGTGCTGCAGCATGGGTCTCAATTAAAATGATACAGGTATTAAAAATGGTCAGTACCATCTTTCAGTATTTTGCTTGTCATAAGATTTAACAGTGTTTAACCAGCTGTTTTGTTGAAGTCCTCATAGGCAAGATTCTTCTCCCTTCTTTCTCCGTGAGCAAAACTTAAACTGTTTTTTGGAATTTTCAGTAATGATAATAGGGGGTTATCAAGGCAATTACCTTTTATAAATATAGGAAGTATTTCATTAGTATACCTGCATTCTAGATTTGTCTAAATTAACAGACAAACCTATTTTATGTTTTCAAACAAGGACTGATTCCTCTTTTATGAACTCAGCATTAGATTAGGGAAAAAACTTCAACATAATGTTATAAAGTTATCTCGTTAGTCTGGAAATTATGTCTTCCTTTTTTCTTGCTGTCTTTGATGTAGTCAAAGAATTTATAAATGAGTTGTTTTATCATTTTTTTGATATATCTTATGCTATGTGATAGCATAAGTCATCAATCCTCTAAGTAATTATCCATTGCCTGAATTCCTCTGTAATTGGAAAAGATCTTCACCTAGAGAAAATTCTTAGTAAAAATACATTGTATTTAAGCTTAGATAGGAGAGAAGAGGATTAGTTTTTCTTTTTCAGCACAATATTCCCAGTGGTTTGAAACGTGCTGAGTCGTAATTTTGAAATTTAAACAATGAAGTCATTGGGAAGTTATCCTGTTTGGATTTATATATTGGGTTTATATATTCCACTCTGTATGCATAAAGGAAAATAGAAATGTTGATCACTATATATGAGACGGTGAAACTTTCTTTGTCATTAAGCATAATTCAACAGAGGCCATCATATAAACTCCCTTTATGTTTGTTTGTTTCTATGGGAGGAAAAAAAGTTGCAGACTTTGGATGTTCTGTGGTCCTGAGGGGCTCCCTCCAGAGGAACATTTGCTTTCAGGCTCCTTCCAAGATGACAGAGGGAGGATGAGTGGACACGTTCTGCTCTGGACACAGTGGGGCTCACTCAGCAACTTTAAAAGCAGATTTAGTATGGGTTGTTGAAAGTGTGTGTGTGTATAGATTATTCCTATAACCTTGAAAAATTTCATAAAACAGTGCTAGAATATTCACTAAGAAAATATTCTTCTATAAAATCTTGTAACATAGACTAAAAACAGCTTTAAAATTTACCTCTTTTTGTCTTAAGGTATTTGAAATATTTCATTATAAATCTATTATAGTAGTACTTATGTAGCTCTATAGGACTTTCAAAATAATCAAGATAACTCATGTCCATTTTATTCAAGCTCTGAAGCCATAGCTCATAATTTTTAGACTATTTTTTTTTTTTTTTTAGTATTTCTTGAGCATGATATTAGCATATTTTGCTCGGGAGTTCTATTTTTGCCAGAAGAAATAAGTATGAAACAAAACACCTTTTAACATGTTTACTTCCAGTTTTAAATATAAAATAAATATTAATTTTTTTCTTGGAGCTGTTCCACTGTCAGGGCTCACTTTTAATTGTTGATTGTTTTCCCCCTTCCCTCCATAAATCACTTGTGTACTCCAGCAAAGACAGAAAATCACATTTTCTGGGGTTGCAGGATGCTATTTCAATATGTGCTATTGATTATTGGAAGCTGATCAACACTGACATCTTCAGTACAATACCTTGGTAACAGAAGAACACAGATATGAAAACAAGATCTATCAAAAAGTGAATTAAGAGAAAAGATTTAACTCCATAACTTGTTTTGTTTTGTCTTTTTTTAATTTTTTTTAATATTGGTTGAATAAATGAATTATTATGGAGTTTAAACCTGCATATTTTATTACTGGAAGAATAATTAGCTCTTTCTCTGTGTGCACGATTTGAATTAAACATTGTTTTCTTAATGTGCTTTTGGAGGTAATAACATACAACAATAATTCCTAATAGCCTATGTGTGTAAAAAGAGTTTATTGCAATTAAAATCAGGATAGCAGGGATCAGAAGAGTGTGGCTCCATGACAGATTTTTCTGAGATGCTTAGCTGCTTTGAATGAGTACAAGTCAATAATTTTTTTTAGGAATATTTCTAAGAAACAATTTCTTGAGGTATATTTCTAAGAAACAGAAATTGTCCTTTTTGTTTTCTTAGGACCAGAAAGAAAAGTGAGGGAGGATATGACAGAAGAGGTTATCACATGGAGTCATGTATATGCACACAAATATGAACCTGACAGACCAGTTCCTTAAATTTTCACAAATATATTCTTTAATTCTGCAGATGACTTGAATTTGAATTTTCCAAGTGATTATTTAGGGAAGCAGAGTTTCCACAATCCAGACAGGAACATGCAGTGCCATGGGGTGTGCACAAAGGCCAGGGAAAGGATGTGCTTGGGACAGTGCTTTGTGGGCAGACCTAAAGCAGCACAGATGAGAGAGTGGTGCTCCTGTGTGTCCTCTCTATCTGCATGAAGGTGTCTGCTTGTGGTGATGTGGATGGGTTTGTCCCTCAGTGTCTCCAGACCTCCATGTCTTTTCCAAATCTGCAGTTCCCATCCTCATACTTCCTATATGCCCTTACCTCCCAGCTCCTCATATCCCTATATCAGAATATGGCAGTCACTGATCTGGGAGAGCAGGCATAAAAATTGACTCCAAATGAGTGGGACATTCTTGTTCTTGAAACTGTGAGCCCTCCAGAATTGCAGCTTGAGGAGCAGAGGCTTTCAGGAGCCAGATCTTGGCCTGTGCTGGAGAAGCTTTTCTGGAGCTTGATGAAAAAGTGTAGAAGGGGAAGTGGCAAAGAGTTGTGAGACAAAGAGAACATGAACCTGTTCTCATTAAGACCTGTGGCAGCTCCTGGGCTTTTTCTTATCTCCCTAACCAGTACCAGCTGCACAGTGCCAGCAGTTCTGCTCCTGGCCTGCATTTCTAGTCCTTGCTTCCCCCTTAGCCTGTCATGTCCTTAAAGCTGTGATAAGATGAGTTGGACACTGGTAACGTGTCACTCTTATTGACTCCTACACACAGATTAATGACTTTCTGGGAGATACTGGTCTTCTAAAACTCAAGCATGAACTCTTCCTGTTAAAATTTCATCTGGAGTGTAGAGAATACATCTGGAAAGAACTGGATAAATGGTAGCCTTAGATGTCCTAACCAGGATGTTAAAAGTTCTTTCAGGTTCAGTAATATCCACCAGTATTTTTATTTGAGTCATGTTTTTTATGATATATTGAAAAGGATAACTTTAAATCAGAAATGGAGCAAAATAGTGGAAAAATCTTATAAATTTTGAAAACTGAGCTCCTTTTCCAACCAGTCCTGGGTAAATCTTAAATGTATAAGTATAATGTGATAATAACTTTTAATTGCTCTTAATGTTCTCATTCTGCCACAGAAAACTGATGTCAAAGTTCCTTATGCTTTATTTTTTACTAGGCTGGATCATAAACTCATTCTGGTATATATTGCAGTTATTATCTAGAAATTCTATCTCAATCTGGTTGTCTTGGCTTGATTACTAGTGTACTCTCTCACATCAAGTAGAAATATGTTTAGTGTACAGGGAATGCTGCTACTAATAGAGACTGAAAGCAACTGAACTTTCAAGGCAGGTTTACTCTTATCTGTTTTGTTGAAGTTAAAAAAATGGTTTGAGTTTCTTACATGAAAGGATTGTTGTTATGAGAGTGAACATGATCATTTGAACACAAAAACTAGAATAACTTAAGGCAAAGATTGATGTTTTGAATTTTTCTCATTAAACCACAATCAAGCAGGAATCAAGATATGTTAAGTGCATGTGGTTATGCTGCAAAAATAAGTACTGTAAATTACTGGAAAAGGTACAGAAAAGTAACTGAGTAATTAATCATGTTGATCTGAGGGGGTGAGCTTAAGCAGTGTGAAAAAAACTTCCGATAATGCTTCACTTGGTAGAATTTGGGTTTCAAAGTTCAGTATCAAAAGTGGGGAAGAACTTGCCAAAGTCACCCTTCCATTTAATTTCAGTGGGGAAGCTGAATACTGTTTCTTCTGGTTATTCAGTGGAACATGTTTCAACTATGAGACACAAATGATTAACAGGATTAGTCATTTTGTAGAGTTTTTACATCAGCAGACCACAATCACTTTAAAAGGAGGTCTCTCCTTGTGAGTTATTTTTGGGAGCAAAACTCTCTTTTGAAGTGTTCAAATGAGTTCACTTTCACACTCAGAATTCTCTTTCTAGCTTTTAGATACCAAAGTGATCTTATGTGCTCAGTTTGTGGAGTATTGATTTTTAAAAGCAATATAAAGATTACCCATAAGCAACATTCACAAACTGAACAGAGTCTATTGAAATAAGTGAGTTTACATATATTGTAGTGCAGACCAGATAAATTGAATATAGTCTGGCAGATTTGTCATAATGTGCACCTGGGCTTAAGAGTTGTTTTGGGAGACTTGAGTATCCCTGATAGACTGTCAGCCTAGAATGAAATATTTGCAAGAAGACAGGAAAATTTGCCTTGAGAGGTTAAAAAAACCTACGATATAAAAAAAAAAAAAAAAAAAAAGATTGCCTATAAATGCAGTCATAGTTAATAATTTTTTGACAATGTCCTGGCAGTAGTGATAATTAACTCTTCCTGTCAGGAAGACACTTGGTATTTAGATAATTTCTGTATTTTAGTGTAGTTAATTGCAGAGTAGCTGTTCTAGTCTTTGTATTCTTGTTTCATTTTAGCTTTGTTTACAACTAGCTGCCCAGCAATCTAATCTGAAAGGCATTAAACATTCACTTAAAATGGTAATTACTCACACCATAGAATAGAAACTGTGTGATTAAGAAAACATAAAATGCAATAACAGACAAACATATTTTCCTTACATTATTTTTAGATACATATATTTAATTCCAAACAAGATAAGCTCTCCCTTTCCTTCAGTATTTGCATGTATACCTTAGATTTCTTAGCAAGTGTTCTCTTTCAAACCAGAATTTATCAAATTATTTCCAGTCCACTGGGGCTGCCATGAAGTGATAGCACTTGCAGGTCTGGTTATTGCTTTGGCTAAAGGTGAAATGACTGCTCCACTAAGGGACATCTCCTGTAGCTGCCAGATGCTGTAAGGGCAGGTGGAAAATTTTACTTGCATTTGGGCAAAAGAGGGCCCATGCTGGCCAGATTCAAGGGGGTGACACTGATTTGCAGAACTACCTGTTTGAACAGATACCAACGCTGCCTGAGACCCCAGAGGAATCTTTTCAAATGACTCTGTAAGAGCTTTATTATACAGTTTTATGGAGAGATCTTATCTTTTCACGCATAACTGTGATGAGAAAATATGCAAATGTTCCTGTATCCAGAGCTCATTGTGCCTTGTGCTTTAGCACAGTTGGAATTCTAAGACATTTTCTATGTATTGTGATTTAATCCAGAAACATATAACTACTCGACTCCTTTCCCCTGCTTTTTTTTTTTATTTGCAGTTGGTTGTAATCTCATATGCATCATGATTAATATAAAACAGTAACAGTAAGCTGCTTGAGTAGAGATTTAGTATGCTTATAACTGACTTCCCCCTCACAACCACCATAATAATAATAAATAATAAATTCAGTTAATTGAAAAAATGCAAGACTGATGTTTTAAAGTAAGATACTGATCAACAGTACACTACTGAAGTTAATCCCTTGCAATCCTTTATTTCAAAGTAATCTTTTTCTTTTTTTCATCTGGGAGAGATTTTGCTCTGGTTTTGCTCATCCATTCTATCATCATTCTATCTGCATAGGCTCAGCACTTGCTGGTAGCAATTAATGAACAATAAGGAAGACTCCTGTTTAAAATTCCTTAAAGAAATATCTATTAATCAGCTATATGTGAACTCTGTGTAAAGAAGAGGGTATCTTCTCTCATTCTCTCTCATTCTCTCTTCAATCTAAAAGCTTTTTGCCTTATATTGGTGGTGCTTCTTACTCCCATGTGTTGTCATTCTGGCATACACACTGCTGCATGCATTTGCCAATCAGCTACAACAAAGTCTTTAATTCATAATCCATGGGATTCTACAGAACATCACTTAAAACAGTTTTTCATCTGCTGATTCAGCTAGTGTTGTGATCATTTGAGAAGCAGGTTAAGTAGCTTTAAATTTCATCTTGTTTGCTTAAAAACAAAACCAAGACAGACAGGAAGACATCCAGAAAACAACTACCACATTGATGCCTGCATTAATTGCTACTCAGAGCTCATGCTGTGACTCAAATGGCATCAGTTTGGACCTGCTTCTAATGAATAAGTGGGTTTATTAATATATGCTACAATTTCTCTGTTTTTACAAAGATTTTTCTTTGTCACTTTTTCTTTCCTGTTTTCATTCAATAAATAATTTATCATTTCCTCCTTAGGTATTTGTTTTTCTTTTTTTTTGGAGGGGGGGTTGTTTTTTTTGGTTGTTTGTTTTTTGGTTATTGGGTTTTGGGTTTTTTTTAAGAGAAAAGTAGTATTTGAAAGTTTAGTTGGAATTTCTGCTCTTGGTCTAAATTGTATATCATATTCTACATATTCTAGATCCCAGTGTAGCATTGCACATATAATATTTAATTTGTGAGACTGATTTTTTTAATGGAATTCTTTTATTTCTTTGCATTTTAGGCAGTGTTCAAGTATATTATGGAAATGGCTCATGTGATGTGCAAGTATGGGGTTTTTTTGCCATTACTTGCCTCTGTCCTGCATATGCAATTCAAAGCAGTGCATAATAAAATAGTTGTTTGATTTGCATTCTGAACTGTATTTGGCATCTCTTGGTATGTTTGTAAATAGAGATCAATTTGAAACACTGACAAGTCACAATCTATCCATTGGCATTAGAGTCTGGAGAAAACTGAGGCAAGAATTCTCTCAGTAGTTCCTAAGGTAGACTATATAATTATACTTTACATTTTTAATATATACTATATGGGCCATTACAGCTGGTATATATGTAACTTGCTCCTACTGCAAAGCACCCTGCCAAAGATGTGCGTGTGCAGAACAGCTTCAGTAAAATTAGAATTATTGTCATGTAATATGATTCTCAAGACCATTTATTTTAAAGAAGGCCCATCTTTTTTATGGTGCAAAAAAAAACCAAACCACTCTGCCATACGCTGCTTAATGTTGATGCATGTCAGGGGAAGCTATAACCATTTTAATGTATGTTAACAGTTTCAGATGAGCAATTTGAAAGAAGCAAGGGATTAGCTAGTGTGAGACTTTTTGCCACTAGGAAGGAGGCCCAAATATCACATGGAGCATTCACAAATTGCTCTGAAGAATGAAACTCTTTTTCACCACATCTTAAATATGCCTCAGAAAACAGCAAACAAGGTTCCCCACATTGCCCAGCTCTCACCCCCGTAGAACAAGTCTGTTCAGAAATGTCAGCTTTGAGATGCAGAAAAAGTGAAGCTGCTTAGCTTGCACAACTCGTAGCACAACTTCTTCCAAGACCAGTGATGATGCCAGCACTATGCTGAGTGACTCAGCCATCCTATCAGTAAACCAGTTAATTAATCTTAGTCAGTGTTAACTAGTCAGAGGCTATCACATGCCTTTCATGAAGCTTGGGAATGCAATTTGCTATTATTAAATGGAACTGGATTTGAACAGCAAATTTTGCATAAAACCTCTCTATTTCAGATCTAGGCTAAGATTTTTTTTCCAATTTATGTGAGTTTGTCTTCCATTAAGCTCTTCCTCCATATTCTATGCAGTAATGCGTAAGCAGAGCATCAGTTAATTAACAACAGTGATATCACTCCATTTACTTGGAAAATGGAGCTTACCTGGCCTGTTACCTTCAGAAACAAGGTCATATCATTATATCATTGGATGCTGAAGTGCAATGAGAGGCCCACTACCAAATGTATACTTTTTTATTCTATTTTGAGGCTTGAATAGCTAAAGCATGGAATTTAAAAAAAAAAAAAAAAAAATCTGTGACATATTCTGTAGCCTTGAGACAGAGGAAGATCTGGAGAAATACATTTTACTCAATATTTAAATATACTGTTTTCCAGTTATAAGTTAAATTGTGTACGCATAACTGTGGTTTTCCTAGCTGACAATTTCTATAAAGATTTTACATTAATTATTTTTGACAAGACTGTCATATACTTTTATAAGGTAGCAAAAAGGTCAGGGTCGTCTATATTATTGATAAGCTGGACAGTTAAGAAGTATCATGTTGCTGTTTTGAAATAGATGTTTGAGATTAAGTGAAAGTGATCTTGTTGCAACTCTTCGTTTTCAGGACCATGTTTATAGCCTGATCATTGTTTTGTTTGGTGTAATAATCTCCTGAATGAGCCTTCCCTTGAAATGATACACACGGTTATTGATCTCAGCTTCTCCAGCCTATCTTGTTTTGCTCTCCCCAATTCTTCACATTCATCTCTGTTCATAACAGTAAAAAGCATCCCCAGCTTCCTCCTCGGAAAGCCATGTTATTGAGGAAAGAATAGTTTAAGGAAAAAAACAAAACAAAACAAACAACTTCTCTTTGTCCATCTTGCTATGGGTTTAACACCTCCTCAAACATTCAGCTGTATTTATTGACCTAAGAATGTCTGTTTTGAAAGCTCACCTGCTATGCTGCATTTGCTGTTCATGTTCAGCACTGGGAAGGATGCACACATGCTGAGAAGGCTTTACAGAAGATCTCTGTGCAACTTCCTAAAGTATGAGCCAAAATTTTAAAATCTGGGTGTATATATACAAACACACAAAAAATTGTATCTGGTAGGTTTTTGAAAACTGAACGTGAGGCAAAGAATTGTGTAGATATGCACAAGAAAGTTAAAGTATTATTACTTTAATTAGAGATGGAACTTTTAGCAAGGAAGGCATGGAATCAAGACTAGTACAATGCCAATGTAAAAAAATAACCTGTTGTAAAGAATATTGTGGGTTCTTTCCTCCAAATTCTATTTATTTTAACTGGCATGTGCAGTGCATTTTCTTTTAAACTAATTTCAAATGCCACTTTAAAATTATTTCTGTTGAAAGTACTACAGGGAACAGACCTATTAGAAAATAACAAACAGGAAAACCAAGTATATGATTCTTCACTTAACTGGTAAGGGCAAACCCCACAAAAGGAAGCATGCTGCCTCCCACTTGCTTTAGAAATTTACCATTGCTGCCCACAAGACAGTTAAGATTTTCATTGTTTAAAAGCTCGTTTAATTTCAGTAGAGCACCTCCAGTTTTGCTACCATTTGTAATTAAATATTTAGTTGTGTAGTAAATTAAGCATGTCATGATCTCTGCAAAGTGGTTATCCGTTTACTGCTGCATAAATGTTTTACAAGCTGCTGTATTGTTTCTAGTAAATTAATAATGAAGATTTAGATTTTACCTGATTAATAATCTAATTTAGTATTTAGGAGGAATCTAATTTAGAACTGGAAACAAAATTGAGGTAAACATCTCTGGCAATGATCCCAATTCTCTCACAAAGTAACCAGATGATAAGGAAAACACAAATCAGGGTAAAAGACATTAAGATGCTGGATCTCCTAGGACAAGCAGCACTTCCTTGTGAAATCTGAAAATGCTTTCTAAACTACAGTGTACTTCCACTTGACTTCTGTCAAACTTCAAATCTTCAACAGAAATTTTATAGAGCAAATTGCCAGGAACTAGGAAGGTAAAGAAGCATTAATTTAGCAGCAAGCAAAGAACTGACAAAACTACCTGGCTTAGAGCAGGTTTATGGTGAAGTTGTAGAAATATTTAATATAGTCCTTAGGATATGACTTCTACTTCTGGTGCCCATATTAAAAAAAAGAAAAAAAGAAGAAAAAAAAAAAAAAAAGAAAAAGAAAAAACCAAGCAACAAAACCAACCAAAAAAAAAAAAAAAAACCAAAAAAAAAAAAAAAAAAAAAAAAAAAAAAAAAAAAACAAAAAACCAAAACTGAACAAAACCCCAACAAACCATAACAAAAAAACTCCAGAAAATATGTAGGAAATGTTGAAAAGTAGCACTGTCTAAATAAGTTGTTTTGAGCTGGGATGGAAAAAGCTCAACACATCAAAATTAGGGTTGTGAATAGCTGTTCTGTTATAATTAGATATATTGTGAAAATATGGAAATAGGCAGACTATTGCATGTTCTAAAAAGGAGAGGAGTGGCTGGGGCTGATCAAGTTAAATATCAAAGTAAGGTATAGCATGCAGAGGAAGGAAAATGAAGGATCAGAAACAGCTAAGCAAGGATGCCTTACATCTTGCTCTTCCTTCTACAAACTGAGGGCCTGAAGTTTATGCTTGTGCATTTATAGGATCACTGAGCTTCATTTTTTAAGCCTTCTCTGATGTTCTTTGGGATGAACAGCTCTGGTTTCATACATGCAGCAATATCTTTAACACTTAAAGCTCTAACTTAAAATATTAACTACCATTAAATTCAACATTTCATAGCTTCATCTTGGTTGCCTCCTGATGTTGAGATGAAATTGTTCACCAAGAAAAACTAGCAGTACCCATGCAGATTTTAGTCCTTGTATCTACCATTTTAAATTTCATATTTTTGCAGGATATTTTTCTTTCAGTAGTTCTCTTGTGTCACTAGTCTTTCTCTTCTTTTAAGAAGTCGAAGTGTAGTCCAAGAAGTGAGATTTTTAGGTTTAATTTTAAGTGTGCATGTGAAATGCTATGGTTTGTATTTTAGAAGATTCATCTGGATTTATGTAAAAAGTCTTTTTTGGCCATTATTCTCTTATGATATACTTTAAAGTCAAAATTTGGCTCTATCACTGATTTTCTGGTAAGAATGAGTTGAGTAGAAATGCCATGGTTTATCAAGGATCAGAACCTGTCCAGCTGTTCTTCTCTGTACAAACAGGTCATATTTACTGAGTGGAGAGGAGATTATTTTAATTGACATAATTGAATTTCCTTCTGATTACCTTACTCTTGAAAATACATTTTGCTTTTCCCCAGTTGCAGCTTTTTCTTGATAGAGCTAAACATGCTGTGTGTAATAATGAAGGTGGCTTTGGAAGGACTTAATGTATATAATTGGAAACTAAGATGAGGTAGTCTTCTATCAGCAGGAGGGCAGGAAAGCTGGGTTGTATAATTGAAGTACAGTGTAATGGGATTACCTACAATTTTTAAACATTGCTTTCATTAAGGAAAATAATAAGCATATTTATTAAATATAGTCTCTGCTTGGGACAATATTTGCTATGGTGAAAAATCTTTTGTAATTAAGCTCGAATATAAAAATCTATTGAACATAATACATCAAATTCTGAAAAATGCTTTTTGGGCATAAAATTTTACTAAAATAGAAAGAGCTTTCACAGCAGAGGAAGATAGCCAGATATTAGTATCGCTCACATCTAGAATTCACTGTAAATTTTTCTATGTGCTTTCAATTTAGTCAAGGTCAAATCAAAAGTCATCATCAAATTCACTTAAACATTTCTCTTTCTGAAAGCTTTTGGTGATTCTACTCTTTTACTTACTGTAAATAAAGGGTACATTTTCTAAAGGGTATTTTCTTCCTGGAAACATAGAAGTATGATGTTTTAGGAATTATGTGATGGGTGTCTGTGACCCAAATTTTGCAGATGGCCACATAGAATTCTCCTAGGAGTCCTTCTTGTCCTTAAATATGCATCTGTGAAAATCTCCATAATGGTAGAAATTATTTTTAAACTGTTCAAAGTGTTTTAAATGTGATTGCTATGCTGGTGCTTGGGATATAATGTTGTAGTCCCTCCAGATGACTTTTTCTTTCTTTTCATTATAAATTTAGAGGATTTCTTTTCAGAAAATCACTAAATTGTGTAGCTACTTCCCTTAATCAAAGCTGGTACTGAAAAGAACTGCCTTCAACAAGGTTCTCTCACTGTCTTAGATTACAGTCAGGGGTTCTGCTGTGGTGGTGCCTGGGACAAGTTATTCACTGGGGCAAATGGCCTTTGGCTTTCCTAATCCCATTCCTGCATACTCAGACAGTGTCTCCATATTCTTCCCAGGTCCTCTTTCCCTGCTTTAACAACTTGTATACTTCTTTTTTTGTATCTCAGTTATGTTGCAAGTTCCTTTTCATCCATGTAGGCCTCCTGCTTCTTTTGTTTAACCTCTTATTGGAATAGATCATACTTGAGCTTGGGGAAGATGATATCTGAAAAACAGCCAGCTTTCCTGGCCCTCTGTTTTATCCAGGACTGTATCCCATAGAATACTTCCAAGCAGATCCAAGAAGAAATAGTCATATGCATGGTTTATACATGGTGCTCATTTTCAAGTATTTTCTTGCTAGAAGAAATTCAGGTCCAGTCTCCAGAATCATTTGCCACACCAAGAACTGACAGAATGATGCTAGCTCATATAAATCATCCGTACAAGTTGTTCTTGAGGGAATGTATAAAAATGGAAAATCTAATCTTGCATACAAGGTAAAATTGTCAACCTTTAATCACAGCCCTACCTGGCTTCTTCTCAGATGCAGATTATTTTTTTTTCCTTTCTTCATTATTGCTGAGTATTGTATCTCATACTAAAATCTGACAGCAGGAAGTGATGAATTCCAAGCCGATGTCATTCGTATGGTTGACATGCAAGAGGGATGGGATGTCATCCAGAGGGACTTGGACAAGCTGGAGAAGTGGGCCTGTGTGTACCTGATGATGTTCAACAAGGCTAAGTGCAAAGTCCTGCACCTGGGTAGAGAAAACCCTCATTGTCAGCACAGGCTGGGGGTTGATGTGATAAAGAGCAGCTGTCTAGAAAGGGACTTTGGGGTATTGGTGGATGAAGAGCTGAACAATGCATGCTCACAGCCCAGATGACAAATTGCATAATTTTGAATAATATGCTTGTCATAACTTCTGTGGCCTCAACATAAGAAGGACATGAACCTGTTGGAATATGTCCAGAGGAGAGCCACATAAAATTATGAGAAGGCTGCACATGTCTCCTATGAAGACAGATGAGAGAGTTGGTGTTGTTAAGCATGGAGAGAAGACTCTGAGGAGACCTTATAACACCTTTCCAGTAGCTAAAGGGGACCTACAAGAAAGCTGGGGAGGGACTGTTTGCTCATGTAGCAATTGGACCAGGGGCAATAGCCTTAAACCTTGTTATTAGGCAGAAGTTCTTTACTATGAGGGTGGTAAAACACTGGAACAGGTTGCACAGAGAGGTGGTGGGGGGCCCAGTTCTTGGAGACATATACTTGATGGGGCTTTGAGCAACCTGGTTTAGTTAATGTCCCTGCCCACTGAAGGGAGGTTGGATTAGATGACCTTGAAGGTCCCTTCCAAACCAATGCATTCTGTAATTCTATGTATGTGTAAAAGAAGTTGCACGACTTCAAGAAAGAGGGAAATGTGTGTTCTGGAATACATGGCTAAATGCTAACTCAGTTTTTCTACTGGCTTTTCCCCCATAACTGTCTCTTTGCCAAAACCTCTTACAAAGAGCCTTGACTTTATGTCAGTATTTTTGTAACTTAAAAACAATTTGCAGAAAATGGCAACATAATATTCACTCCCCTTTTCCCAGGTGGTGAGTTGTTTAATCTTTTCCATTCCAGCTTTCAGCAAGCTCTCCATTATCTTGTGCTTGCTAGTGACATTCCCACGCATCTCTTAAAATTTCTTTTGCTCCCCTGGCATCTACCTACTTTCCATTATCATCACATAAATTTGGCCAGTTAGACCACAGGAAAAGTAAACTTCAGGCTCTGATACTGAGAGCAGAGTGAAGGAGCTTTTTCTTCTGTTGAAGAGTATTGGGATGTTCAAGGCCATAATTTAATGAAGAAAAAATGCTATCTTGATTAATGAATAGAAAATTTAGTTTTTTTAAACAGTTTCAAGGCAAGAAAATACAGTTTTGTTGAAAGTAAAATACATTGTTGATTCTGCACTGCAGCTGAGTTAATGTAGACAACAGTTCCAGATTTATATATCTTTTCTGCTCTAGTGATGATATCAAAGGTCCAATTTTTCATTAGATTTGGTGTCTCAAAAGACAGGCCATGAAAATGCCTCTAGTTTGTTGACACAGCTCATCTCTCCTTCCTTCCATTCCTACTAATGAAACTCCAATTTCTGGGCTCAGATTCTGACTTTACAAAAAACTTCAGAGATCCCTTATTGCAGTTGTCTTACTTGTCTCCAACCTGAAGAAAGAACTTCACATAAGAGGCTGAATTAGATGACTTTTGGCCTTGTCGTGTAGGAACAACTTTCCAAGAGGGTGCTGAGTCCAGAGAGTTTGAACGGATGATGTGGAGGAAGATGAGATGTTATGAGTAATCAGGATAAGAAAGTCTGGTCACTGACAGAATTCGTTGTTGTTGTTGAAAACCTTCTGTATTAAATAAAGATAATGAAGAGCTGGAGCTGAATGAGAAGCTGTCAAGAGAGTGGGAAGGAAAATGCAGAATCAAATCCACTTGATTGCTTATTCGGATGTCGAGTTTGGTTTTTATATTTTCTTTCTTCAATATGAGAAGGTGCTATGTTCAGGGATGTAAAATATGACTGCAAATTGGACAGATAGTCTGGCTTGTTTTGGGAAAAGTGTGTTTAGGCAATGTAAAGTGGGTTGCATGGTGAAATGCTTTGTTTACAGATAATATTTCTGGCACCTGTGAGAGCTGAATTAAAATGAGTAAACTAAAAGACTTGAGCCAGGAACAGGAATACTGAGTTCAGCTCTGGAAGCATGCCAGATAAATGCAATTAACTAGATTAGGGCCTAGGAAGAAGACACAAAAAGTTCACTATAGATGCCAACTGAAAGAACAGAAAAGGTCAAAATAAAACCAAGGGAATTTGTACAGACAAGAGGGAGCAAGAACAAGAATACTGGAGGAGAGAAGTGGTAAAGGCAAGCAGTCACTAAGGGAAACTGGGAATCTGTGCATCAGGACAGAAATGCATTAATAAATTTCTGAGAATAAAGATACTGTGTAAAAGCCCTTATATTTATAATGTAAGAGGACTGAAATCTGAGCAAAAGTTAGATCACCAAAATGAAGGGTTTGCATCTCCTGGCCTAGGGAGAGACACATTGAATGTGTCATAGAGGAATTCTGAGAATGCACAGCAGGATGCTGGTTTTTGGACCACCATATGCAAATTCAAATAAAGACCTTGTAAATTATTCATTTAATGTTTTCTTCAATGTTTTTTCTTTCAGATTATAACACTAGTTATATCTTTCTCATTAGTCATTACTTTTTTTCCAGGTGTTTAGAATATGTCTAAGAAAAACTTGTAGTCCTAAGGAGAAAAATATGTAATTTACTCAGATTATAAGTAATGATAAATAATTTTCATGAGTCATGGATAACAAGATTACATGACTAAATAGCACTTCATCATATATGAGAGAATCAGAATCCCCAGTAAGTGAACGATTATTTTCAATAGCTATATGACTTTCTTGATTATTTCCTTTTCCCTTTGATTTTCTGAGTAGATTTAAGCACTTCGGGCTAGTTTTGTTCATAATTTACTGGAACAAGTGTGGCAGAGAGGCTAAGTGATGTTGTTATGAATCCAGAATATCAGCCGAGTCTGTGTCGAAAGCTGAACTCTGCTGAAATGCTGATGTGTAACTGCTCCTTTGGCCTGAGCTACTGAAGGACAAAACAGAGCATTGAAAAAATACACCTATGAGTACTTCTGGCAGTAGATGCTGGCCTTCCTTAGACACATGGGGTTGCTAGCCTGGGGAAACATCTTTGATGGTTTAGTATTTTATAGACCTCCTAGAGACTGATCTTAAAAGCAGCTATACTTTCAACATGATCATTTACCAAATTGCCAAAGTTATAATGGCTGTGAATTACCATGTGTTTCAACTAGTATTGAATAGCAGGATGCCATGCAAGTAAGTAGATGAAAGTGTAGAGTTATGCAGGTCTGCAAGTAGAATCTGATGAGGACAAGTCAGTCTGACCAAATCTGGTATGCTGCAAGCCTGAGATGCCCAGGCTCTGACAGTACCCATTTGCTGGCAAGACTTCCTCTTTTGTGTGCAACATGGAAAGAAGTTATTTTTTAAAAGGAAAAAAAAAAAAATGACAGCTAGCTGATATTTAGGCCTGTCCATATACTAAAAAATGAAGTCAGAAAAAATTCATTGCAACGTAGTTCCAGCACTGATATTTCTGATAAACCATACTTATACCAGAAGCCATAGTATGTTGACTGCCTATTGATATTTTCTTACAGATTTAGCACCAGAATAACATAGGACAGGACAGGACAGGACAGACAGGATAGCATAGGATAGGAAAATAGAATAGAATAGAATAGAATAGAATAGAATAGAATAGAATAGAATAGAATAGAATAGAATAGAATAATATTTCAGTTGGAAGGTACCTACAATGATAATCTAATTCAACTGCCAGACCAGTGTTTGGTTTATGAAAAGTTAAAGCATGTTATTAAGAGCATTGTTCAAAAGCCTCTTAAATGCTTGCAGGATATGTAACCACATATTAGATACCAAGAAGTGATCAGCAATGAATTTGATCATCTTATTCAGTCATCCAATTCTGATTTTATGGGATAGGAGCAATAACATTTGAAAATTCTTTTAATATCCTTAGCTGGTTTTGAGCCTTTATGATATTATCCCAAAACACTGAGGTAGTGACTTTCAGAAAGACAAATCCTTGGATGTCTTTTCCATTATAGTTTGCATCACAAAAAATATAAGCTAAAAGATTTAATCCCTATTGGAGCGGGTCAGTCTAAGATTTACGAGATGTACTCTGATGTCAAAAAGAAGTGGAATGAATAATTGCAACTTTTTTTCTGTGAGTTGTTGCATGATTATAGAACACATCTTTTTCTAGTAGTACTTTGTGGACCTCTGAATTTGTGCTTATGTTTCTTTCTTTCTGATTGTTATCTCTCTTCCACTGTGGTGCATAGCAACTTTTTAGTGAATTACTACAGAGATTTACTAAGACTGTCCCGAGCTTCCTGTTCTTTTTGTTTTGCCAATCCTCCTGGATTCTTTTTTTTTCTCTTGTTCTTAAAGCTGCGTTTCATATTATACAGAGCAGGGATTTTGATTTTGCAGATAATTGAAGAATCTTCATGCAGCCTGGAAATACATTAACAATATGGTAAGATGAATACTGCTGTCTCATTGTGATTAATCAAGATTAAATAAGGAAGACTTGGCTTCAAGCTGTTTTCTGTAATTGCTATCTAAGAGCATTACCACCAGTACCAAATCATAAGTATATAGATTAATATTCTCATACAGTTAAGTTGTGAGAAAAACCTAAGTTTGTTTAATTGACATGACAATACTTCAAATGTGGTTTTGATAGATACCACTGGATGGTTTTCTTTAATGTGCAGGCATATTTTTCATTAATTGATTGCACAGAGGTAGAAATAAATCCATGACATGGATTATTCATCAGTCGTAATTTTATTTGTACTGTCACCGTTAAACTTTCTCTTTGCAGAGCAGATAATAGTCAGTCAGTAAGTAATTTAGGAGGGTCTCTGCCCTGAATGATCAAAATTTCACACAAACATTTAAGATTTTTCCTTTCAAAAAAGAGATATTGTAAAATACAAATTTTCCCATCTCTCATTAACAAGAACTGAAATACATAAGGCTCAAAATAAACTTTAATTTAAAAATCTAAATCTAATTTAATTTGATATGATATTCCTTTCTGCTAGTTAAACAGTATAATGTGGATTGCTAACAAGAAAGCTTGTTAAAATAATTTTCGTAGACAAATATTCAAATATTCAGTTTTGGGGTTGGTTTTTTGGGTTTTTGTTTTTTTTGTGTGTGTGTGTTTTTTTTATTTTTGTTTTTTCATTCAAGTTCCTTATTAAATTCCATTTCCCTGTGAAGATCCATTAAAAAATTCACTTAATAAACAGAGTTTAACAAATGGACTTAAGTGAATTCAATCCAGGAAATAGTTGTCAACATGCAATGAATGTGTGCTCATAGATAGGAAATGACAAGTCCCAACGTGTGCTAAAAGGCTTAACCAGTTATTTGCACAGAGTGAGGGAAAGGCACTAAAGCTGTTTTACAATATTAGTTTCACTGAATTATTCTAAACATAGGCATCCCTATATAATCTGTGTTGTACAAAAATGAGCAAGATACACATTTCTCTCTGTGTGTAATTTAGGGCACAAGAAGCCCAAAATTTGTATTTGCAACCTTGAGTTACAATAGAGAGGCAATTTGTGAGTGAGGGCATCTTTGTTTTGTTCCAGCCTCCTCTTCACGTTCTTCTCTGCCATTTCCTCCTTCACTTCTGAGTTGCCATCTAAGCTGCCAACTATTCACAGATAGAAGTTATCTTTTTGTGTGCCTTTTTTGTACAGTGGGTCCTTTCCACGTGTTGGATGATTCTTCACCTGCAGCTCTGAGTAATTAAAGATCATGCCATACTTTATTTAACTAGTTAGGCTTAATGGTTCCATGGTCACAGGAGAAAAATGATGCATGCACACACCCCAATTTCTTAAGGCCTGAATAGTTTATATTTTTAGCCATGGTCAGCAGCATATGCTTAGGTCTGGGTACACCTCAGTCATCCTTAAGTTGGGAGCACAGTCACATTACCCCAGTCAGCGGAGAAGGTTACATGTAGGTGTGTATGGTTGGACTCAGTGAACTCAGAGGTCCTTTCCAATCATAATTCTGTGATTTATGTTTACAAAGGTTGAATTGCTCCCTGGAGATGCTTTATTCACCATATGGGGAGCAAAGTTGACTAGGCTTCTAACAGAGGCAATTAAAATTATCTGAAATCTGTCCAGGTCCTACTATACACATCTAATTCTTTTTCACCTCTTTTCTCCTCCCTCACAAAGATGAGGCTGGTAACAGGGAACACTGTGCTCCTCTGTAGCATTTGGTTTAATACCTGCTGAGCAAACTGCCACCTCTCATGAAGGTTTCCTTTCTGAAGCTTTCTATATTATCACACAGTATCTCTAAGTGCCTGTGTGACTCGTCCTGGCAGACGTGTGGTAGTAGATCTTTGTGGTGAATAATGGGAACAAACTTGCAAACTCTGGGTTTCCTGGGCAACAAACCTTATGTGAGTAGTTTTCTCACTGCTTGTTTCATAAAATTAGGCAAGGAAAAACCAGCAACTGGTTGGCAAAAAGTCAAAATGACAAGAGAAAATGTTTTAACTCTAGTAAAAAGTGCGTATGGACATCTCGAATATTATTCGGTATTTCCTACATTATCGAGAGCAGATTAATTCAGAAACAGTTATATTTTGAATTTCAGATTGAGTAAGGTCTCATAAACCTCAGCCACTGTATTCAGTGCTTCTTCAGCAGTTCAGAAACGGGAACAATAATTAGTAGTGAGCTAAGTGCCTCTCTTTAACACAAAATTTATTCTATATCTTATGACAGTCATATATGACTGAACTATTGATTTTAATTGTATCTGTCAGAATTTAGCTGCTCATTCACATGTGAGATACCTTAATCATTTGTAGGCAGGCACATGCCTCTTTAAGACTCATTTACTGTGTAGATAATATACTGCAGTTCCCTGGAGACCTTATGTGCATATCACAAAAGCCAGCACAAACAGGGCACTTGCTAATACCAAAACAAGTGATTAATATTAATTCCTAAACTCTACTTCAGTCAAGGTTTTTAGAATTTTTTTTTTTTTTTTTTTTTGGGGGGGGGGGAGAACATATAGTAGGAATACAAACTCTAGCATATCTGTGTTATAGTTTACTTTTATGTCAGAGGTTACTAATTTTCCCAATGTTTTTCTTTAATTTAAGAAGGAAAAATAATGTAGATAGCATTATGTAGTCACTATAGTTCAGTTATAATAGCTATAACAGTGCTTTTAAAACAATATACATTACAGGTAATAGGCCAAAATTATGTTCCTGACCATAATTTTGGATAGAAACTACTCATTTGCATAGACCCTCTCATTTCTCATCTCATCCTTTATTGCATCTTGTTTCATTTTTCTTATTTGGAAATGTCATCAGCATATGACTGGGATGAAAAAAAGATGATGTACGCTTGGTTCTTGATAATAAAGGATCTGTACTTCCACAGAAGCTTTTCAAGAGCTAATTAGAACAAACAAGCTGATCTTTACTAAAAATGGCATCTTTAAATGTTCCAGTGAGAAGCTAGGTTATACTTACTAAGTGCCCATCTGGAAGAACGAAGCACAAATTCAGTACTAAAATAAAGATTTATTGCCACTGTGATATTTAAAATAAACAAATAAATAAATCTCTCCTGTCTCAAAAAAGCTAATATCTGGTTTTCAGGTTGCCAGTGGCTTATCTTGTAAGTGGCTTATCTTGTATAAATGACAGAATCAACAACAGTGGAAACATTAGAATTTGTTCCAGTGAGCATCTGTTTTTTTCATAAATATTTATAACTGGTATTATCTAGTGATTTATTTATTTATTAAAGTAAATGTAGTGATCTGAAATTCCCTTCACTTTTTTAAACTCCTGAAATGTCTACTAAAACAGTATTACATCCATTTATGATCATGTGCAGCTTTTGAGGCCTAGAAACTATAGTTCTATACCCTTCAGATTTAACCTAGTTCTGTACTTAAATGTGATTGTCACGCAGATTTTCACTCACGGAATTTTTCAAATACATGTCTGCTTATATAGAATGGTATAATTTAGCAATTAATTTGCAGGAAATAAAAGTTGAGCATGTATTTATTTTATGTGAATAAAACCACTTCTAGACTCAGTCTGCACCATTCTACCAAGAGTTTCATTCATGGGCTGAAAACTACTTCTTTTTAGTGCTAGTCTAGCAATGGCTGAGTTGCCTGATATATCTCTCAGTATTGTTTTTCTCATTAATTTTTGTTAAAAAGATCAAGGTGCACGTGTTCTGTGATCACAGAATACTTTTCATATAGAATAACTTCTGAAAGGTATTTTATATAAGCACTTCAAAACACTGTGTAAATTGGAACTAATTTCTTTAAAACATATACATTTTAAGAAACGTCAAGTGGTCATAGTTAAAAGTTAGGCTTTAATGCATATAGAGATTAAGTCAGTATTGGATCCTCAGTTCTTAAATGCTAAATTGTACAGACAGCTGTTCTATTTTAAGGGGAAATCCTTAAATCTACTTTATCTCAGTTGTTGAATTAATCATATTTCAAGATGTCAGTACTGGTAATAGTTTGCAAGATAAAGAACACACTGTTAACTTTAAGATTCAAAGGATTTCCTGAGAATTATGTGGGCATAGAGAAGGGAGATTAAACTTTTAGCATAAGACTGGTTTTGTTAACAGCTCAAGCAAAGTTTTTATGCGTGGAAATGCAATAAACATAGAAATTAAAATGTAAGGTTGCATGCTGAATAAAAAGAAACATAATTTTTACTGTTTTGTTTGGGTTTTTTTCTCAGAAGTATAAGCATGCTAAATTATTCAGACTATAATAGGGTGAAGTAGGATATGAAATTATCTCTCTAAGTCCATCCACACTATGGCTGTGTGGAAGATATAAAAGCTAGAAACAACACCCATTAAAATAGTATATTGAATATATCGGAATATTTTTTAATCTATGTATTACTACAGTTTACATTCTTTCATTCTTTTTGTCCCCACAATTAGAAAAAAACCCAAAACAATATTGCAAATGTTTTTCTGAAGTAATTGTATTATGGCATCTTGACAGACAGTTAAATTTAACTGAAAACCTGTATTTTCCAGAGAAAAAAGACATCTTTTAGGGTAATGAATATGTTGTAAATTGTTCAGATAATGAAAAGTCAACCTGTTGATTGGGATATTCCGTAGTTTCCATGGGCATGTTACCAAACTTTTGTGTCTCAACCAAAGTGTCTGAAGGAAAACTATTAATGGAAAATCTGTGTCCTAATGGCAGTGCTGGACTGTATATAGTATTTGTCTCCTTCCTGGCCTGGCACCAAACAAGATGATTTCAACCAACCCCTCTACTACCTCAAGTCTTACTACACTGTCTGCTACCTTTGCTGTTGCTGGCACCCAGCCAAAGATAATTGCAAACCCTCCTCCTGCAAAATCTGTTTTGGAGAACTGCTTAGCTTGAAATGACCTGTGAAGATTCATTGTAATGTAGCTGCATTTTAGCCTTTCCTTATTTTAATATTCTTTATAAAATGTCACCTAGAAGCAAGATTGCAGTTTTTGATATAGTTCTTGGTCCCTAATTTAATTTGTCTTTTAAGTGTGATCCCACTTCTGGCAAATTTATCATCAGAGAATTAGATGATGAAATTGATGTCCTACAGCTAGACAACACAACTGGAAACAGTTGGTGGGGTTTCTCTTAAGCTGTTCTACTGGAACAGAGCTTAAGAAAGAAAAAATATGCCTGAAAGTTTATTACCACTGATAAAAGAACACAACTTTCTAATAGTTGCTGCACCACCTACATGGGTACAGCTTTCCCTTATGCTTTTTACTGGATTTTTGCATTGAGTCTTAGCAATGAACTCATAAGAACTCCCCAGATCATTACAATTTCATACTCTGAGCATGGCTACATATGTTGGGACTGTAAATATATTTACCATAGTGTCTAGTCCATGCTGGAAAACAAAGGAGAGTGAGGCTGAAGTTGGTTCAACATAATGTAGCTGTGATGCTGAAGGTTACTTTCCTGATCAAATTATTGCCAGAGCCTGTGATGTCACCCTCTTTTTCCTCTCAGACACCCAGGATATTTTTTGGTGTTGTATTTTTGGCTGTCTACTTCTATTACTCTCATGGTTAAGTGTAGGCAGCAGGTGCCAGGACGGTGCTCGCCTTGCACCTGGGCCAGACCCAACTGGGCACAGGCGGGGCGAGCACCGTCCTGGCACCTGCTGCCTACAGTTAAGATTTCTGAAACTATTGGTTTTCAGAAGTTATCCGTATCTAAAGTTACACTTAATTTCCAAGACAGGATTTTAGATTGTGACTTTTCTCCAAATCACTTGATGAAAGATGAGAAAGACAGAAGTTTAATCTGAAAATACAAAATAAATATGGGTGTTATTTAACGCCCCTGATCTTCAGCAACTCAGAAATGCTACTTTCTGTAATGCTTCAAATACTTGCCTTTGCATTAAATAACCTGTGTCCAAAGAGAGAAATGTCATAGATTGAGATTTATGTTATAATCTAACAGTATTCACTGCCTCCTGACAAATGGGAGGAGGCACGAGAAATTTCCTGGTAACCTTGTGAAGAAAGCTCACCTCCATCTGAAGTCTGCCTTGTTACAGTTATCTTTTTGAGATAAGAGTCTATTTCTCCACCTTGCCTTTTTACTGTATTCTGTTTCTATCTAAGGACTTGCATTAAGTGCTACTAAAATAAATTTATTAACGTGATATTCTACAGCACTAATGGTGAATGCCAACTTTCAGTGCTCCCGGAAGAGGAAAGCAGATCAGTAATTGAGGCGTTCCCTTTGCTGTTCTGTGAACCTTGGGTGATGTATGAAAGATGTCTTGAATAATTCAGTGTTCCTTGTTAGTTATGTTTCTCCTTGGTTTCTCTGTGTAGTCGATGTCATTTGTGGAGGTGAGGCTTTTATTGTGTGGGTAGAGCCCAGATTTCTGAAAACTAACTCCCTTTTTAATTTTTGCTCTGGCTAAGAGTATTTAATTGCGGAGAATTCTACTTGTTCATGTTTTAGGGCATGAAATGCTTGGAAAAGTTTAGAAAATGAGTATGTTTGTTAAACTTTTTACACTGACAGACCAAAACTTACAGAACATTGCAATAATGCTGATGCTTGCAGTCCTTATGGTAATTTAGTGCAGAGATCACAGAGAATGCTTGACAGGATGAGCATTCCCATTCAGATTTATTTAAAATGACCTCTGTGTATATATACACCTATTTCTGAAATTCTGCTCAGTTGCATTTTGTACTTGAATGCACATCCACAAAGACAACCTTTTCATAGAAACAAAATGCATGGACAACCAAACCTACAGTTTTTAGTTAAAACTCTTTTCTAGAGTTACCCAGTTTCCCTTAGTTTAGTTAATATTAAATTACGAAAACTAACCAAAAATAAACCCCATCAAGACAAATAAACAAAATGCAAATAAAAGCAAATAAAACAAAACAAAAGAAGTCCACCCAATAACAAAGAAAAAAGGCAAAAAGGGACAGAGGGAGGGAAGGAGGAAAAAAAAATAAGAGAAAGAAAAAAGCATTTTATACTAGTTAATCCCTCACCTATCTATTAGCAGGAGCACCAATTGCACCAGCACAGATAATGCTGTCTGTGAGTGCTGTAGGACAAGCTGTAAGAACAGCCTATTCTGGCATGAGAGCATTTCATTATATAAATGTTGTGAAAAAGGCTGTCATTTCTATGATCTAGTTAGATTTTTATTAGTCTTTCATCTTTGAATTCACCATCCCACAGGCTAATGAATTCTCTTTCTGACTTTAAATAGCTGTGCAGTGTTTGTATCATAGATTACATTAGAAATGTTATTTTCCAGTATTGTCAATCAGCATCATCCCCACTAAGGTCAACAGCAATATGGCCTAAAATTGATACTGAGCCACATGGAATGTTCAATTACTTTTGAAATGATTTCTTTCTTGTTGATGTCATCATAGGTGGAATGAATGTGTTTTTCTGTGTTCCTGGAAGATGTGATCTATGGTTACAAATCTTAAAGAACCATAAAGGAAAACTTTGTTCACCTTTCAAAAATGCAGAAAACATCTCTCTGCATACTGAGACATTTTTCACTTCTGTGTAATTTGCTGAACGCTTGTATAAAAAAAGGCAACTGCACTAGGCTGGCTGATCTACTGGAATACATGGCATAAAAGGCCCAATTTTACCCTTAGACCTACCCTGGCATCTCCCCAGAAAACAAGAAATCATGCTGATCTGAAAACTGAATATTTCTCAGATGAGAAAAAACACACTCTCTGCTCTTGGTAGACAAAAATGTTACTTGCAGTATAATTGAGAATATTCATCAGTTCACACAAGATTGTTATAATTGAGAGTCATAATTCCAGCTTTGCAAGGTCACCTTGGTCCCTACTGGAGAATTGCCATGAAAGCCAAGAGACTGAAACACTATTCCCAGATTCTACCACTAACCTGCTTTTGCAAATTATCTCACATTTTTTCTTATTTCTCTTTTTCATATGTATGTGAATATTTTTACTGTACATTCTCTTGAAGGCAGGAAGTGTTTCTTTTAATGTAGTATCTCCATTTATGGTTTGGACTCTTATGTTCTCTGAACTGACAAATGAGAATAAAAGGAAGAAGATTCAGACACGTGAAGAGTTGCTTCCATTTTATAGTAGCGATTAATAAAAAAAAAATTTGTTAAACATCAAAATGCATAAAATCCACTAATTTGCACAAAAATTTCAGCTATTCTTCAAAGATATTTTTTCCTCAAGTAAATGATGTAAAGTAACTCATTTGACTTCAGTAATACTTTTTTTTCTTTTTTTAACTTAAATAGCACATTGTACATCTTGCCTCTATAGGCTTTATTACTTTCCTAGTGAACTCTCTGCCCAGGTCATGGCTCCATCTAGAGTAATGATTTTACTTTACTGACATGGTGATAATACAAAGTTGATGTGTAGAGCTTTAGATGTGCCACATTTGCTGATACAAGGGTAAATTCCTTAACTAATGGCCTACCTGCAAGATTGAGAATGTCCCTCCAGAGTTTGGGAGCTTGCAAGAGCAAATTCTGAATCAAAACCTTTCCATTCTTTCATGGTAAAACAATCCATGATACAAGAGATGTGCAAAAAACCAAAACTTAAAGAAATTCTTTGATAATTATGTATAATAAAACAGAGAAGAAACAGACTTTTGGGGGCAAAAGCTAATAGAAAACCAAACACATGCACATATTTTTCAACGTAAGAAAATGAAAGTTGAAGCTCCCCTTTATGCAGAGAGATATAAATGAAACTGAATAAAAATGAACTGTTCCATTTTACAAATGGAACGTCTCTACAACTCTAGCCATCATACCAGTAAGTTTTTATAAAAAATAAAAGACAAACTATTATTAAGGCTCATAGCATGTGAGGTGGCTTCATGAACCTTGTTCAGTAATTCAGTCTCCCTTGTACATGATGCTTTTTATTTACCAGAGAATTACCATGATTGTTTTTCCCTTTGGCAGTAGGGTTACAACTTCTGGTACCTGCCTGATATTGGCATTTTAAATGTTTTTCCTAGAGGAAAGATGTGTCCCAAAATGTTGCAGTATTGCAACTAAATTTTGCCAGGCAGCTTTACAGAATCCAGGTGCTACTGAAAATTAAAACCAGATATGACTCTCTAAATTAAAGGCTATTTTTATAAATGTAGCAAGTAGTTTTCAAATGTTTCTGTCTCAAGGTCCAGAGGCTGCAAGTAGCATACTAAAATATAATATTTCTGTTCTATAGTGGAAATACAGAGAAATAAATTTTAAAAGAAATTACTACCCAGATTATTGCATTCAGTATTTTCTGAGACCTTGTTTCAAGCTAAAACTGTTGAATGAAATATCATCATGCAACCCACTAACAGGTTTATAGGCATTTTGGAGCAAGTATGTTTGATTACGGATTTCATTTTTATTTTTTACTCATTCTGCATGTCTAAGAATAACTTGAAATCAGAAGATGGTCTGTGATTATAATCTGTAGTCAATTATGAAACACCTTGGGTTGAAGACACCCATTGTGATAATTAGCATCATCCCAGTTGAGTAAAGCAACTCTGCTGACTGCAGACCTCCTGCACGTTCCATTTTATTCTTATTCTTGCAGCTGTGTGAAACAGGAACTCTTGACATTCCTCTGCAGTACTTATGTTCCCATCTCAGATTTTATACACGTGAACATACTCAAAAATGTGGTATGACTATCTGCACATAGGTGACTCATTACAGAAAATTAGCAAAAAGGTCACAATTTTAATGATGTTACCATTTTAACCACCATCTCTTCTAAACATCTGAAGGAAGTCAGGCAAAAGATGTACAATCTGAATACTTAGAGCTGGCATTTCAGTTCAAATTAGAATTTCTGTGTAAGATTTTTTTGTTACGAGACTGATGGTACTTAGTAAATCAAAGCAACTCTTGAAGTGTGATTTGACACGAAGACCAATGTGTTAGTATTCTGATTTCACAAAGCACAAAAAATGTCAGTTATCAAAATGGTGTTGATTATATTTCACAGCTGCTTATAATGATTCTAATGAAAAGAGTTGTGGGAAATTGTTCCAAAGGATAAAAGTGACTGCTTTAGTACCTTTTTAGATATTTTAAACCATTACAAACAAAAGGGTTGTCAAGAATAAAAGCAATTATATTGTGAATAATTTGTAAATTGAATATAGATGGATTATTTAAGCTATATTGTAGTACAGATGTTTAATTATGACAGTGATGAGCATTATAAACATTTCTAAAAACTAATATAATGCACTTGAAATAACGTAATTAAAATCTTGTGGGGATGAGATCATCAGTCATGTTCTACAGATAAAATGTATATATTTCAAACCCTACACTCTCCACTGGGGTCTTTTTTCTTACAGTAAAGTATTCAAGGGGTCTCAAAACCCCCATTTGGCTTCTGATAATACAAGAATAATTTCTGTCTGCTTTCCAGAGAATTATAGGAATGACTCAAGGTTTGAGTAGCCTTCACAGTGTGGTATCTACTAAGCATTTTCATTTCATTACCACGGTGATACGTAAATTCTGATGTGAACTAGAAATTGGTAAATGTATCAGCCAGCAAGCAGTTTGCAGTACATACACTTTTGGGGAGGAGATAAAAAAAGATCAAAAAATTTTTTCTCCGACTGAACTATGAAAAATGTAGCTATTATAAAAAGTACAACCTTAATTTTCAGTGGCTCATATAATCTTCTTTAAAAATAACAGTCCAGAAAGACCACTGATCTTCTGTAGTCCTTTATACTTAGGACTACATTGTTTTAAAAGCATTTATGGGATAAACTCTGGCTTATAGTATCCATGGCATAATCTGAAACTTGGTAGATCCAGTTCTTCAATGGAATTATTAGTGAATATAAAGCATGTGGTCTTTGAATGTTGGTGGAACCTGCTAATGTGAAGCAGCATATTTGCTTCTGCCAGGTATAACTGTATGGATGTTATTTGGCCCAAAATCAAAGTTGCTTAATCAGCAGATCAGTTGGTCTGTTCAGGTTTGGGTTTGGTTTTTTGTTGTTTTTTTTTTTTCTCCTGCCACCAGAAATCTCAACTGACAGAGAATAATGGGAAGTCTGTAATTCTGTAATTATCAACTGAAAATGATAAAAGTGGTAGCAACTCCAGTCACATATTCAGGTAATGATCTTTCCTAGAGGTTATCAATAATTTATGTGTTCAGAGGAAGGTAGTTATTAGATGTGAATATATTTTTGGAATAATTATGACATTATCATGTCTTCTCTTGAAAGTATAGATAAAATCTGAAAAATCTGAAAATTTACTCATGGTCAGAAAGGGAACATCACATTCAAACTGTAACATAAAATGAAAATTTGATTGAGGCAGAGGGAAAGGAAGGAAAAAAAAAGTCTGTTTTCCTCTTGGCTGTAATCACTACCAAGATGATGGGAAACACTGCTGAACTACCATCACTGTATTAACATTTCCCAGAATGGTGCAGAGAAGATCCCTTTTTATGCAGCTCCCTGATGGCATTTTTCACTTTAAGCTTTACTCTGTTTTTCCTGTCCCCGCTTTCTTTTTATTGATTACTTTTCTTCTAAATGAGGCAGACATTAGCATATTTACCCTAGCTGGATTTTATTTACATTTCTTTGATCTTCTGTCTTTCCTAAAAAGCTGGTAGGAACTGGTTTCCAGTTAGTGATGCAAGGTGAATTTATTACTTTTCTCATTAGACTCATGAGGATTTTCTCTTTTATCTATCCCTTTTCCCCCTCTGACTTTTCTTTTTCCTTGCTTATTTTCATTTCATATCACTAGGCATTTGAAATTTTTTATTAAACTGCATAAAAGTGATTCCTGTTGCTAATATTTTAGCACATTTCACTAAAGAAACTCACTAAGGAATATTTCAGTTCTTTTTGCTCATTGAAAAGACTTCTGGGCAAATGAATGTGTTTTACACAATCAGGTGGCTGTAATACACAGGCAGACACAAACTGCTTAGGGGTCTGAGAACATAATTGGCACAATTTAGGTGTCTAGGCATCAGTCTCTCATGTATTTTATCTACTTTAGAGAATCTGAGACATCTGCATGAAGTGGCAGATATGCCACAGGACCTTTACAAATCTGACCTTTCCTGAACTGACAGCTCTAAACTTGGCAGGGTACCCTGGGGCATTACTACACTCATATATACAGCCAGATTAATTCCACCCCTGATATTTTATTTCATGTTATTATACTGTAACACTTTCATCTACAGACAGACCTACTTCTCTGCAGTGTTTGCTGTGCTGTTCACCAACACCTAGATTTTGGGAAACACTCCTACACATTTTCAGTGTCTTCCAAAGAGCTAGGGTTGTGTTGAAAGGTCCTGTATCTTAAAGTGTGTTTTTTGAGACTGCTGTGGTATATATATGTTGTCTTAACCAGCGTCAGGGAAGATACTGAAAAAAAATACAAGATAGAAAAAAAAAAAAAAAAAAAATTAAAAAAAAAAAAAAGAAATCATAATAACTGGGCTATTTTCAAATCCCTGTTGTTTAGAGACCATTAGGGATATCAAACACTAGTGTCTTTCAGACTTCTCAGCTAACTAGGAAATTAAATAGTGACACCTATTTTTGGTAAAAAAGTGAGATTTTAGAGGAGGAATGACAAGACATTTAGTTGTGGTCTTTTTGTTCTGTTTTGTTTTATTTTGTTTTTAAGAAAATAGATACTTGAACTTATTTTCTTAAAGACGACATTTCCTGATCTTGGGATGGTGAGTAGTGCATTTTCTTATATGTACTACATTTTTAGGAGTAAGTAATTCTTATACAAAATTTGAAAGTTTGCTTTTTGTTTTGTTTTTTTGCATATTAAACCTTCACTGAACTATTCAGCATTTAAATTAGAGGCTAAAAAGCCTGAATTTCCTATATTCCCTGAAGAAAATAAATCTCTAGGAAATAGAAATTAAAATAAGATAGGAATACCAAACATGTCAGTTTAAGTTTAACCATAATTCAAGACACCATAGCTTTTACTGACACCCTGAAAATGTAGTATGGTTATCTCAGGCAGCCTACTACATAACACTGTGTATATATGAAAGTTCCCTTTCCAAATGTTTATGGAAATGTAAGCACTTTGTCTTCTTTATGAATAAATATACAGTTCCTTCTTACTTTAACAATCATTTTCTCAAAAGACTAGTATGCCTTCTTATGACTCCTTCCATCACTAGACTAAATAAATAATTTTTTTCCCCATTAATTACATTTTTGAGACTTCTGGTCTTCCTCTTGTCTCTCTTCTGGACTTTAAGCAGTCACTTCATAGTTTTCTTGCAGGAAATTATCCTGTGCTATCAGGGATAAGTAGAATTTTCTGACTTGCTTACAGTTTCATTTCTTCCATTGTGGTGAGACATTACCAGCTTTAGAGCAAATGGTGCTCAGGCTAAGCAGTCCCATATGTGGTGTGTGTCCTCTCCACCTCTTCACCATATCCCCCCAAAAAAATTAGCAAAGCAAAACCCAGCAGCAACCTAAGCTAAACCAAACAAAAACCCACTCTTCTTCCATTACAATATCCAGAAACATCTTTATTTTGATGCTTCATTCATGTACCTTAAATATTTCCTAGTAGTACAGCTGAATTAGTTTCACTTTTGGTCCTCTCCTTCTAATAAAAAATAAATGCAAGAAATGGCAGAGTTTAATTTCTGATATATTCATTTCTCCTCATGATTCTTCAATGTAGTGAGTGCATATTGTCCTTGTAGTTTTCATTCTTGTTTTACTCCCAATGCATTATCTGGTGTATAAAAACAAAACAATACTTCAGCCTTTCCTTCACTGGAAGATATTACATATTCTCTTTCTTTCAAGTTTTCTACTGTCCCCATAAAAATTACCAGGAAATTTGAGAGATATCTAGATATGCTCAGATTTCTGAGTAATTTCTCAGTAATTCTTGAATTCATTTCTCAGTAATACCAGCAGATAGCTGTTTGGACACTGAGTCTTTTAATCAGCCCTCAAAAAAAATGGATTTTCTATTTATTGTCACAGAAAACTTGTTTCTCAAATATTACCTAAAATGAAGACAACTGTGTGGTAGCAGCAAAAACATCTTCTGATTAAGTACAAATATTCCAGCTCAGCTTCTAGAAAATTAAGTCAGAGGCTTCAAAATTTGCAGGCAATCCTTTCTCTTTCCATTGTGTTTAAGGAGGGTGCAGAGGGGGAGGGAAAGGCCTGATAGCTTTTTCACAATTGCAACTTTGCTAGCTATAGCTTCTGCTTTAGGCATTATTTTCCTATTATTGTTTTGGTGTGGAGAGATGTTTGTCCTTGCATGGGCTCAGGCTTGAATGATTGATTTAAAAAAAAAAAAAATACTATAAAAAAAAAAATACCACAAAAAAAAACCCCAGAAGAACCAGTTTAGTTCATCATAGCCCTCTGGCACTTAATTATGTGGCTCTCCAAACTATAGTCAGGAAGCTTTTTATTTTTCCTGTTTTTTTTTTCTTTTTCACAGGCTTTTCATAAGGCTACTGCATCTTTATTTGCTACATTGAATATGTGTCAATGGAGTTGTTTTTCATGCTGCATGAGTGCACTGATGTTGTGATCTGCTTTTGGCAACTATAAAATAGGAAACAGTAACATTAGTACAATAGAAGAGGAACAGCTCAGGACAGGCAAGTGAGAGAGAACAGCTACTGTATAGTCTGTCTCATATAAGAGCTGTTAATGATGGATTAGGATCCTCTCTTTGGCTCTGGGATAGGTCAGATAAAATTGAAACGGATTTTGTGGCATTTGTATGACAAAATCAGTTGGAGGATATGCAGTTAATAGCATGAAATATAAATTACAGCAAAATTATGGGTTTATGATTTAGTGTACTGAATACTGTTGTACACAGAAAACAAGAAGTTTCATAAGATTTTGAAAACAGATGTGTATGGGAAACTTTTTTTAATATTGTAGGGGTTTTTTTAAAGAGGGAGAAAACAGTTATCAGAAGACTGCAGTTAAAAATGAACTATCTAGTGGCAAATAACTCAACCTTGCTACATCACAGAGGAAGTGTACCTAGTGTAAAGGCAGCATCTCATGAGGTTCTGTGCCCACATTATAATAAAAAAAGACGTTCCTCGGATGGGCAGAAAGGAAAAAGGCAAGAGTCAAGCCAGCTGAAGTGGCCATCTCTTCTTACTATTTTTAAATGGAGACAAAGTTTGGAAGAGCGCCTACTGAAGAAGCACAAAACTAGTCTGAATTGTTTTCAGGTAATGTGTCAGTCAGAGAATATCTTGGCTGTTGTAAGTACTGTGATTAAACATAATCAGCATCTGCATGTGGTTGTTTCTAAGAGATTAAAGTTAGATACCTTTGTTATGTATCATTCCTAATTTGCACTAATGGATTGGAAACTTGCTATGTATATGTTTTCAGAATTTTTATTAGTGCAAAGCCAAGTATGTGATGTTTTTAAAAGGCTAAGTCAGTTCTTACTGATGCTTTCTGTAGTGTCAGCAAGCTTAGCAGGTTACTACTGAAAAACATGGAGTCTTTGCAATGAGAGTTCTGAAGTAAGGGATAATTAATTTTAAATATTAAAATGTCTGTATTAATTTTGCAGTGCATAGAATAAGCATTATGTAGAATTATATTTCAGAGATTATGAATGAATTAGTGTTCACTCTGCATTACATTCTTTTCAAATTTTGATTAAAAGCAATTTGAAAATAAAAATATTTATTGTAAAGATAGCAATTATAAAAGAAGAATGTTGACAGTCACTGTAATGTTTGTAAGAGTTTGGAGTCCCACATTAAACTGCATGAATTAAATATACATTTAGGAAAGGTGAAATACAATGCAAATGGTATCTTGATATGATTCAGTAGGAACTTTGTTAAGTTCAAAGTCTTCTGTTGACTTTAGTGTAAGCAGAATTTCAATAATAATCTGTCAATACAGCACTGGAGTATTTATTATTAGCAGTGTTAGAGATTAATATAATAGACTGTATAAAGTGTAGTGTATTTTTGTTTTCAGGATATTTGTGCAGTGAACTTAGTTTCCCCTCTAATGTTATTGTTTTGATTTAACAAATTTATTCCCATCAGTGCTGTTACTCATAGACAGTTATAATTCGTGGATGTAATGATACCTTGTTCCAAGTTACCTTTCAAGAAGAAGCTTTTTAAACTTCAGATCTCAAAACTTAACTACAAAAGAGTAAAATGCATTTTTTTTAATGAGGAATAGATTATATTATAGTTATGGTAGCAGCGCTTGAGTGATAATTGTGAGTGGGTCATAACAATCATTCACAACTCCATTATTTTCAGAGCTTCCTTTTTTAAAATAAAATACAATGAAAACTCTGAGGATTATTTTAACTAATTCTTATTCTGTTTCTATTCAGAATAATCACTTACAGAATGAATGGCTTTGTAGCCATTTGACAGTGTTAAACAGCGCTTATTCTTGCACCTACCTTCTCTCTCAGAAACACCCCAAGTCAACACATTTTAAATGTAATGTTATGTTTAAAGGTTCCAAGACACTTTAAAAAAAAAAAAAAAAAAAAAAAAAGTTTTTATCTTTCCGTATTATCCCTATAATGTGGATATTGGGGAGATGACCACATACTCAGTATTGCTGTTCTTACATTTGGTTAGGAGGTAGATCTATACCTATCTATATATAACAGATTTTTGGGTTGTTTTTGCTTTGCACTAGTTTTAGTTGGGATAGGGTTAATTTTTGTCATCATAATACTTTGCATGGGGCTGTGTTTTGGATTTGTTCTGAAAATTGCTTTTACCCTTCTGGTTCATTCCTCCATCCCACTGGGGGGAGTGAGTGAGCAGTTGTGTGCTGCTTGCTGCTGCCTACTGAGGTTGAACCATGAGGTTTTTAGAAGACCTTGGATTCTATCATGACTTCTAATACCTGAGAATGGAAATATACCATATTTGCCTATACCAAGTAAAGTCATTTTTTATTAAAACGCATCATGGTTTAATGCTGGGCTGGCAATTAACCAAATGGCAGATGCTCTCTATTAATCCCCCTTCCTGCTAAAGAAAGGAGAAAAAGGGAGAGAGACTTACTGATTGGAAACTAAACTACACAGCTTTAATGAAACAATAATGATTTTTTTTAAAAAAAGGAAAAATTAATATATATATATACAAATATACAGAAAAATGATACCACACTCCTCCTCCCTCTCCCACAATAACTCTCACATCACCTCCAAGGCTGCAGGGTAGCTGAGAAAGTCCAGGCTGGGCTCCTGGGTTCAGCAGCAATTGGGAGCTGGAGACAGGAACACACAGACTCAGGTACAGGGAAATGAACAGACAGAATCCTCCCAGGATGCCAAAGCAGCAGGAATGGGTGAAGGTTGAAGAGAAGGGTGAGGAAGGAACTGACTGAGAAACTTGCTGTTAATTTCAGCAAATAGAGCTACTTACAAGAGACTTAGCTGAAAGCAAAATTACAAGACAGAAAATTAGCTCTGTCCTGGCCCAAACCAGGACAGAAACCTGTATTATTCAGTATGCTTTGAAGAGCCTGTGAGCAAAAAGAAAGAGAAAGAGAAAAAGATGGTGAAAATGTCAGGTGAAAAAGAAACAGGCTAACATAGTCAGGTTTATCATGCCTTAGAGGAGATATCCATACAGTCAGATCAACCCTTGTCACCTTCAGTGACCCGACCCAGCCACCAGCCAAAGGAGATTCCATCTCCTAGGCCAGGGTTTCCCTGTGAAGGAAAAGTTACCCTTAGAGGGTAACCAAAGGGTGAGAGCAGCCTCAGACCATCTGAATACCCCTTGATCAGATGAAGGTGAAAGGACACTCAGGGTCTGTTTCTCTAAAAACAAAATTGCAATTTTATTGCTCTAACACTGAAAGGTTATTTTGGAGCAATTCTTAGGGAAAAAAAATCACCCAAAAGTATGTATGTGTGTATATATATTATATATATTATATATTATATATATTATATATATATATATATGAAGGACTGAAAGCACAAAAGCAGATACTTCAATGTTCAGGCCACTCAGTCACAAAGGCTGATTACACAGATCACAAAAATCCTTGATACATGGATGTGAATGCTGCATAACCTGGGAAAAACTTGTGGTTGCTTAGTAGTATTAGGAAAGAGAAAGCAAGAGAGTATGAGAAGTTAAGAGATAAATAACTGGTAATAACCAGTCCTGGATCCAGCCTTGGGCCAACCAACAGAGGAGGGTTGGTGTCAGTGAAACTCCCCAGGCCCACCAATTCAGTCCCTTATTTCACAGGCCTGTTTCACTTGGGAAGTGACAAATCAGATTGAACAACTGGAGAAGACCTCTGCCCACTTTGCTCTCCAGTCCTTCTCTCTATCATATTCAAGCCCTAGGCCATATGCAGACCCTTATCTGTCTCCTTCCTCTCCAGTAATCCTTTCAAAATGCTAATGAGGGTTTGGTGGGGTTGGTGCCTGCTGCCTTCAGGCCAGTCTGAGGGGTGGAGGGATTGCAGTGGTTCCTCCAATCGGTGCTCTATAGTCCCTTTTAAGGATTTCTACTTAAGATTTGTTTGAGGATGCACATTTAGTGGTAGGTGATGGGATTTATTACCAGGGAAACTTGGTAAAAGAGTGATGAATCAAACTGTCTTCTCCCAGTGCAGTTCAGCCTGCTTTACTGAGGTTGACACAACTACTTTCTGCTCTCTTCTTTCATGCCTTGCAGACCTGGGCTATTAACACCAGGGACTCATGAAACAGCACAAGTGGTTTCTGTAATCTCTCACTAACCTCAGCAGGTGTCTGTTCACCTGCAATGGCCCGAGCTTTAATGAACAGAAATTCAGCCTAGAAACAAACTTTTAGGTGCCCTCTTCCTGATTTCTTTTTTTTTTTTTTCTCTGATAAAGCAAAAATTACTATCAGATTGACAGATAAGCAGTCAAATGAGACTGCTTTTAATTGTGTTTCATAATTAGTTTGGGGCCCTTCTCACCTTATCATAATAGGCTTTGATCACTACATGTGTTCAAAAATCGGATGTTTAAAGTACCTTGAAGTCTGAGAATTTTGGGGGGGTCCTTCATTGCCTAAATGAGGTTTCTACTGAACCCCCTTATTAGTGAAACCTAGGGTTTTCTTTCACAGATACTATCATGATAGCAGCAATTTTGACTCAAAAGATCAGACATACATGCTGTGTACATCTCATATTTTATGTTCTCTTTTCAAGTATGTAACTCCCCTGAGGGGTCAGTGCTCACCATAGAGAGTGCCATGTATTTAGCCTCCACTTAAGCTGCATGCCTGCCATAAAAATTTGCAATTTTAATGGGGGAAAAAAAATAAACATTTTCCTTCATATGTAACTTGCAATTATTTGTATGCATCATGCTGTGCCACCAGTTGTGTGCAAAAAAATTGTGGGCCTTTTTTTGAGGCCACCCTATATGAATTTTGTTTGAAAGCAGCCTGATATAGTACATATCTCCTTCTAGGTATTGCAGTTTGTTGTACATTGCTGTCCCTTATTACAGAATTGAATAGAATTAAAAAAATTATTCAATTTCTTAATTTAATCTCTAATTAGATAGGGGAAAGAAATTGCTATCTGTAATTTTTCTACTGAACTAATCTTTCATGGCCACAACAAACCCTTCTGGGAAGAAATTCAGTCTTCCTTCCCCCTCTCCCTTAGTCTTCCCCTTCTGGCATCTTTTTCATCTTGCCTTCTGGTTTTGTTTTTTGAAGTGCCAAAGTATGGAGTTTCAAAAGAGAAAAACAGAGACAATGAAAGCCTGTTTCTTTTCTTTCAAACAAACAAAGCAGTTGACTTCTGGAGGCAGCAACTGCAACATCTTTACTAACTGGCCTTATTCTGCTATAGTACAGTGATTTGTCATAGGGGTCAAATACTACAAAAGACTTGGATTACTACAATAGACTTGGGAATCATAGGAAACATTAAGTAATGAAAAATAGTGTGCACCAAATAATTTCCTAAATATTTATGTTCCTGTGCCACTTCATCACATACAAGTTGCCGGTGGACTTTAAAAACTGATTCTAGAAAGCAATATGGTAAAGGTAAGAATTTGTAGCGTTGTCTTGTCCCTTTAAGGTGTGAGTTCCTCTGAAAAGATCAAAATGGTAGGGCTGGAGAACACCATTCATCCTATGACACTCTTCTCTGGTATTTTGCTGCAGTCTGATTTTGTAAGACAAATTTAGCCTTTTGGATTACTAGGTTTAATAAAATCCAAACCAGAGAAATATTCCCAGACTGGAAAGAAAAAACAATATTATTTTACACAAGCTTGGGAACATCAATAAGCAGTAGATGGGACTGCTGTGTATTAAAGTGTAAATTCTCTTTTAGAATTCTGTCACTGCGGTAGATAAACACCACATAAAATGTAGCTTTAATATTTGAAATCTAGAAATATTGCTGTTCAAAGACTTTTTATTAAGGGAGCTGGAGTATTGCTTTGCTAGCTCACTTGAAAGGGGTTTATAGATACATTTCATAATTACATTATTTGTGTTGAAAGCAAAATTAGCCTGCAAAGCACTCAGAAGATATATTTGGAGCATTGTAGGCAATGCTTCTTGGACTAAAAGAGTGGCTTTCTGGACATTCCAGTGTTGTGTGAAGTATGGCAGAACCAAGGCTGCTATTTACTTTCAAGTTTCTGGTATCTTTGGTCTTCAGGACAGTTTTCAATGTGTGAAACTGGAACAAGTTTGACACCATGGTGCCAGAAAGAGTGTTTCAATCATTCAGACAGTTTCACAAATCTGTTTTGCAAACTGTAGTCAGATTACAGTAACCAAAACACATCTGTGAACACACTGCAATGGGCTTTTAGGCAAAAGCAGTGGTATCTTGCTGCCATTGTACATGCATACTTTCTGCAGGCAGGATTGATACCCTTGGATCATAATTATTGTCCTGAAACTTCAGTAGCAGATGCAATTAAACCCTTGGATGTTTCACTCAGAGGAAACCTTTTTTGAAAAGATAATGGGTCAGATAGTGATGCAGTAATTCATCCTTTGGATTCCTAACACTTTTGTTTATACTCTAAGAAACAGGGAGCAAACAATGTGCCATCTTGTGGCTCCTGTAGCCACTGCACTGTGTTTAACAAAACAGTCAAGTGCTACCTGGTGTTATTTTTCATGCCCCTTCTTTTTAGCTGATGACTTGCATTCAAGCTCTAGTTGAGAGAAGTGCTAAATGGAAAGGAAGAATGTTGTAGACCACCTAAATGTATTGAAATGAAGAACAGGAATTGGGAATTCTATTTTTTTTCTCCCTTCCCCTTGCTTTTCCACCAGATAATGTCATCCTTGAATAAATTTGCTATAATTTGTTTTTCACTTATCTAAATGTAATGTTCTTTGCAACAGTGAAGTTGGCTTCTGTTTGTGCATTCCACTTGTACTCCGTAATTAAAGCAATTAATGTGCTGGCTGCTGTGTCTTTTAGATGTAAGCTTTTAGCAATCTATAAACAGAAGGTCACAGTTTAACTGGGTGGATTGTTTTACTTGACTAGCTTCAATCTAGACAATCAAATATGTTATTTTTATAATGCAAACAATGTAGCAATGATCAAGATTTACCTGAATTAGGGAGAAAGGCGATGTAGTAAGACCCAAAAACCAAACCCAATTTTGCAGCCCTAGGTCACATTTTTAAAAAACCCTTTGTTTTCCTTGCAATTAATTTTGTGTTATATAAAGACAACTTATGTTTACAAAACTGTGAAAAAGAATCTTTCATGAAGAATTAAAATGTCTTTGAACTGAAACATCGACCTAGAGCCAGTAAGGAAGGATAAGTCTAAGCCAGAGTGGCAGAAAATGTAGCAAATAATGGGGCTTTTGTGGCAGCAGGAGTCAATTGACAGATAAGTTCCAGTGCTGAAAAACATACCAGATCATTTTTTTACAAGCACAGTGATCTGCTGTTTCCTTGAGAAGGAAAGAAAGGAGGGGGGGGTTCCTTTGCCGTTATACCATCTGCAGTGGGATATTGCAGAGAGCACAGAAGTAGTGGTTTAAAAGAGCAAAAGAGGATGGCAAATCTATGGAAGGAAGCAAAGGATGTGGCTTCCTGATGGTTTTGTTCATCTGACTGCCCCAGAGTTTCTGATGACAGAGACCATGACCAGAAATCCAACTCTGGGGTGCAAGTCCTGCCCACAGTGCTGACACTGCAGTTCTGGGTGGTGATCTGATCATCTCTTCTTATATGAAGAATTTCCCTTGCTTTTAGAAGAAATGGTGTATCTGGAATTGGCATTTTTTTTCCTCTCTGAGACGAATAAACCCAGTACACATCAGGTATCTGAGAGTTACTAGTGCCAAAGTCACAGACCTCACTGGCAACTGGAAGGCCTGAATAATAATTTTTTTTATGTGTTTCATGCAGCACCTGTAATTTTCCTGTCTTCACAATCTTAGTTTAGGTTTCACCTGTACAGATTCACTTGATTCACAGACAAGCTGACCAAGTCATTCAATATGTGCATCCATTCTTCAGTGTAAAAATCAACATAACTTAGGGAGAAGTAAAATAATTGCATTATATCAACAGACACTGGGACTTCAGAATTCCAGCATTCATTGTAGATCTATTAACCCTTAAAATGTCTTCATCTGGAAATTATTTATTTTCATATCAATGGTTATTCGCATCCTATTTTCTTTATCTGCAGAACACATTAGTAGTAATTTTTTCTTTGTATTAAAATATCAAATAAACAAACCATGCTTGTCCAGATTTAACTGTATGGTAAGTGAAAAAGGGATAGGTTTAGACCTCTGTAAATTTTAGACAGATGAACTCACTGACCTTCCCATTTACTAAAGATACCTCCTCTCTTGTTTGAGCATTTGGAGAAATTTGAAATTCATAGTTAAACAACCCTTCTTGCAGGAACCCTACTTGAACATAGATTTTCATTTTTTTCTAAATATTTGCCTACTTCTGGATTTCTTTTTATGGAGAGGTTGTCTCAGGTTTATGATGGCACAACTGTTGGATATTAAAAATTCATCCTTCCTTGGCTATCTGCATCAAGTTCAGTGTCTCATTGTTTTAAAAAATTTAAAAAATCTATAATAAATTTTAAATAAAATAAAAATTATTTTATTATTTATAAATTTAAAATAAATAAAATATGAAAAATGAGAACTGGATTTCATTTTAATCCTTTTTTTGTGATTGTAGTGTTTTTTAGTCTGTACAATGACCTTATTAAGCATGTAATCACTTGAAAATATATTTTTAATAACTGGTTGGGGTTTTTTGGTGTGTGTTGAGTGTCTGTACAATCAGTGAACATTAACTAAGCAGATGCAAGCTTCCATGTAGAGGATATGCAAAATTAGATAGAAAATAATATTGTCTTTTCAGTGTTAAATTTTTTTAACTTGGAAAGTTTCCATTGCAAGGGCATTCTATGTGTTCATTAAACTGTTTCGGGAAACTCACAGACCAGTATGAACTATAAGTATTCACATACTGTGTTGGGACTTGGAAGCATCACTTTAAGGGACTTCAGAAGAGGATGGGAAAAGATGACTCACTCATTGAAGTAACTTTTAAAATAAATATACAACAAAGAAATGTTCTTTACTAAGACACATCTTTTAAAGTGTCAGGTTTTATGTTTTTAATAGTTTGAAACTGGTCTTAATGAATCATTATGTTTGATTTCTACTTTTGCAAAATTCATTCAGATTTGTATCCATTATTTTGAAAGCTACTTCTTCAAGGCTGCCTTTTATAAACGCATTTGTTCAGAAATTATGTTACTAAGGAATTTTAAAATTGGTGGATTAGCATTAAAAATAATCAAAGTTCCATTTAAATAAGATTAATTTAGATGTAAATGCACTTTGTGTAACTAGAACTGTTCTTAATAATGTGCCACAATTCATTGACTGGGATCAAAAGAATTTTAAAATGTCTTTCACATCAGGTGATAACTATTAGTAAGGAAAAATCTTCATTTGAAGAGTCTGGACTTCAAAGTACTCAACTGTCTTTTGTGTAAAAAGCTTGCTTGATATCATGGGGAAAGTAAAATTGTGTGTTTCAAGTGCAGGAGATGAGAATTTCCATTTGAATTTTATGTTCCCTGATTCTGGGTTGACAAGTAAACCTTCAAATTTAAAAACAGAACTGATAAAAACATAGCACTGATACCATCTATTACTATCAGAATTGCTTCATTCTGCCTGCACAGAACTCCACATCACTTGTTGGGGACAGGATTCCATTGAGCTAGGAAGCTGGGGAGATCCTAGCACTGGGGATGCTTGCAAATGCTGGCCTGAGGAATCTTACTGAAAGCCTGGCTGCTGGAGAGCCCAGTGTTAGAAAGGATGCTGTGGGCTTCAGGTGTTACATCAGTGTTGCTGCCCAAAGGCAGGCAGGGATATTGCTGCAACGTGCACAGATTTTTCCTGAAGCAAAAGCTTTGCTATGAGAAAGACTCTGTCTGACTGAAGCTACATCTCAGGCTGTGGCAAACAGCTCAAAGTGCCCCCTGGGTACTGCCTGGCTCCTGATGGGCCATGCCACCTTCCCAGTGCCTTTCTGCAGTCCCCTTGGCACTAGGGTTTAACCTGGCTGCACAAAGGCAGAGAGCACAGGGAGCTGGTGCCAGGCAATTCCCGTGCTTCAGATTTGAGCTGTAGCTCCTTTTAATGATGCCTGTGCCAGACAGAAAATCTCTGAGTCACAGCACAGACATTCATCTCTTGTTGTGTTCTGTAGTTCAGCTCCTGACAGATACTACTGCAGAGAGTTCACCAGTACAGACTCTTCAAATAAAACAGCTTTTTGTTTGGAAACTCATATTCCCTTGTTTAGTGCTTTTATTATTTACTAACAGCACAATAAAATGAAATCTGATGTTGTCATTAAGAGCTTTCATTAGGGAAAAAAAATCATGAGTCAAGAGTCCAATATACAGACTTGTCTCTTTATCTTAGGATTAGTTACATCATCACCATTCTGCTCAAACATCAAGGGTCATGTATATTTAATGGTTGACCATCCTATGCTCATATTTGAAATTATCCTTCAAAAAATTCTATCTTAAAGGCACAAAAAAAAGTAAGGTGGTTTATATCTAACCCATTGGGGTTTTTTTGTTTTTTTACTATTATGCACTTTATCTCATTACTTTTAATATCAACATGAGTATAAAAATGAGATTCTGTGCTGATTACTTGCAGACTGTCATTGAGGTACTTAGACTGGACTGCCACAGGACAAAGATGGGAAGTAAAATCCAAGGCCTACTAAATTGCAAATGCAAGTTGCTTTAATGAAGTACAAAAATTAATTAACATGATTTTGATAGATCCAATTTTAGATACACCAGAGACTGGCATCTGATTTCCCCTTTACAGCACCATCCAAGCTATGTTTAAAAGTGTCTTGGATGGTTTAGCTTCTTTTTAATATGCTTATCAAACCTCAGTCAAGCCTGTAACAGAAGTGCTAACTTAGATTTCATTAGACAATCTCTTGATGAAGGCTTGATAATGTATTTCTCATTATCTGTAATAGTATCTAAGTGTGAGCAAAAAGAAGGTTAAGGAAATGCCTTTCTCTTAAGAGAGAAATTTTTGTAATAGCAGAAATATGATAAGATATGAGTGTCAAGATGTCAGAGCCAGGGAAATGGGAATGCAGTGAGAAAACTGAGAAATGGAGACTGGAATGAGCTGATGTGGAGAGTGAAGGAGGGAAAAGTAGAGGAAAACAGAACCAGTAGAATCAACTGCAAGGAGGACAAAGGTACCAGCACCTGATCCAGCATGCTCTCCAGGAATCCCAATAGGATTTAGAAAAAGTCAGCATTTCTTTATATGTTAATGATGTTATAAATATATATATATATATATATATATTCCATATAAGAAACATTTATTATAAGTGTGAAAAAGCTTGATTCCAAATGTAATACAAAACAAAGTTAATTATTGGAAGAAAGTCACTCTAATTAATCTGTCAAAGCTACCACAACTCAGTGTGATATGCAGAACTGACAACACCTATTAGCAGTAGAATTTCTTGATTCTACCTATACAATCACTTTTCAGTCTGTAACTTTGAAAAAAATTACATGTTAAGCTAAAACTTTCTGTGTTCTCTTTCCGTGTCTCTGGCTAATTGCTCAGATCATTTGTTTCCATGTTTTCACACTTTTAGCCAGAATGATTTAGTCATTTATGGGCTGCCAGTAGGGAGTAAAAAGAACTTTATTTTCAAAAACAGCTAACTGAGCCTAGAATTCTTTTCTTTATTACTGATATTTGATATTCTGATATACTGATATTCTAGCACTTCAAGAAGAGGCAGATGACTTTTGTTAAGGACTGTCCTGAAAATGTAAACCAATTTGGCTGAGTTACAACCCAGAGTTCACACTGGGGCTCTATGTATTTACTAGAGATAATAATTAAGTCTTCAAAGACCTGATTTTCCTTGCATGTGCTGAAGGTTCTTACTGCTCCTCCTGCTAACTGTAGTCCAGGGGTGCTGTTTTCCCAGGGATTAAGCATGATAAGCTCCAAAATGAAGTCAGCCTTTCACTGTAACAACTGCTCTATCCTTGGATGTGTTTGTGCACTGGGACTGAAAGAACAGACCCTTTTTTTTTTCTTTTTTTTTTTTCTGTCATTCCCCAGAATAATAAGCCAAACTGAGAAACAGACTGTATTAGCATGGGAACAGCACTGTGTTAAAACAGCTACATTTTCACTCTGAGTAGCTCAGAAACTGGGCATTAGTGGTTATACGAATCCATCTGTCTAGATGGGAAAGAAAGGGCAAGGAGAGTGGTACAGCTGGGAGGCAGTAAGGGAGGCAGGAAACATGATCACTCAGATAATGAACTCTAGGACAAACTAGAGCACGGAGAAATAATAGGAAACAAAAAATCCTACACTCACCTTCATGTTAGTCTTCAGTGCTTGATTTATTCAGGCTTGATAATTCTGGATTTGCTCAGCATTATAGAGCATATGAAGAATATAAGAAAATTCATTTTGACATCAGTTGCATTTTTTGTTTATTTTTTTCCTGCTACAAATGAGACCAAATGTTTTCAAACTGAGTAGTGAGAGAATTAGGCATATGCAATGACCATGTGTGAGCATGTTACTTTAAATGGCATCCCCAGTGCAACACAGAAGAACTTTGGCAGAAGAGGGGGTCAAATCCAGCGGTCAAGGGAATTATTTACTTATTTTAACCACAGAGCTTCTTGATTATCTGCACACATTCATTGTTCTTGTGCAGAGAAGATGGAGGCCGTGTAAACTGTTTGATTCAGATAACCCTAATTTATTTCCACAGGTGAACAGAGAAAATAAAATTTGTATTTGTAGTCTTTCCTTAGCTATAAAATATTGTGTATTTACTTCAGACCAAGGAATGTTCTTTGCCCAGTTAAACAGTAGGTACATCTGATGTTCCATATGGGTAAGCGACTTTAATGATCATTCTGAAAAGCTTAATCAAATGGCAAATATAACATCTGTTTACGTATCTCCATTAGAGATAAGTAACATTCTTTTCAAAGTCACCCTCAGGGCCTGGGGAGATAATATCATGGGATAACTCAGTAGTTCATTACGGGAGAAACCAAGGATTATTCTTTTTGCAGTTAACATCAATAACTACAGAATTGCAAAAGGCCTTGTGAAATATGGAAATTACCATAATCAAAATGATTTAGAATCTGATGAGATCTGGCTCTCAAAGAAGAAATGTGATTGTAATGAAGATGGAAAAAGTAAGGACCAGATTCTGAAATGTTTGTGACTGTTTAAATATGGTGTATATTTGCACACGGGGAGAAAGACAGGCCTTCAATTCCCTGCATCTTCTCATTAGTTGTACTCAGTGTAGGGATAAGGTGCAGTTCAGTGCATTCTTTGATTCAGTGACCAGTCCAGCTTTGTTGTGGTTATGGTATAATTCAGCAGTTTGTAAAACAGAGTTAGAGTTACAAGGACAAGAAAATTGGAGCCTTTCCTCATCATTCGACTTTGGTTTATTGTAAATTGGTTAAATGAGTTGTAATGTTTCACTGAGCTTGCAAATTTAAAAATGAGATTAAATTAATTGCTTTTCAGGATTGAGACAGAACTGAGTCTAAAGTATTGCCTTCCAAATGCTACATTATGTTTTCACTTTACAGGTAAATTGACAACATGTATGAGAAAAAATGTAATTGAAATAATTGCTACATTGGCTACATTGTGGTGAGCACCTTTATTGCAGGGTAATTCTATTAAAATATCCCAATCCCAAACAAAAACCATGTTCTACTCACTCATCTGCTTGCTGTGGCTGAGCCCACGATTTATGTTGATCCCACTTATGAAGTAACATTCCCTTTCTAACTTCTTTTTTGGATGACTGAAACCTGCTCTTAAGGTCTTCCATGCATCCTGATATGTTTTCCAGACAAGACCTGTTTGTCTTCAACCACTAAGATCTACAATCAGGATTTTAAAAAAATAGCTGGGAGGGAAGAATGAGGTAATCGAGGCTGAGTTTACTCTTGCCAACTAGCTGTCTTTGGAAGTATGAAACCATTGCCACTTCTATCAAATAATTAGCTTAATTTACATTAAGGTAAATTTCTAATGTGTTTTATATTAGATAGGTCTCTCAAGCAGCTACACCAAAGGCTGCCTGACCACCCAAACATCAAATATATGCTCCATACTAGGAGGCATTTGTTGAGTAAGGGAAACATTTGCAACACTTCTGTAACCATTAGTGGTTTTTATATTCTGGACAAACTGTTCCTCTGCTTGATCACATTCATGGTAATTTTCTTCCCTAACACCTAAGAACACTTCTTTTGCTGCAGCTTCTGTTAATTGTCTCTTGCCTTTTGCTGAGCAGCTCTGAAAAGTGTCTGACTCTGGCTCCTCTGTAACCATCCATTCAATAAGAATGGCTTTCTCATCCTGTCCATATGGATCATGTGCTCCACTCCCCTGCCCATCTTGTTAACTCTCCACTGGACTCTCTTAAGTTTGTTCATCTCTCTCAGTTACTGGGTAGCCCAAACCAGATGTGCTTTTGTAATAGTCACAGTAATTGAAGAATCACTTTCATTGATGTCTTTTCCATGCTTATACTACTGCAGACCAGTGTATGGTTTACCTTCAACGCTGTGATGGAAAAAGCTCATCCTGCTGTTCCCCATCCCCAGTTAATGGATCATGTCCAGACAAGAGAAAAAGAGCTGGGGTCTGGAGTACATCTTCCAAGAAGCAGATGAGGAGAGATCTTACTGCTATGTTTCAGTACATAAAGGGTGGCTACAAAGAAAACGAAAACTCCCTTTTTACTTCAGTAGCTCTCTTTCTAGCAAATTTAAATAACAAAGAAAACAGAGGAATTATCTTTACAAATAAAACTATATGCTCAGACTCACTATTACAAAATATTTTATGAAACGACCGAATTTCAGGTAATTGTATCTCTTTTCTACCCAACAACAAATTCTTACTGAAGTCTTCCTCTAAAACTTTGTGTTCATTTCACAAGTCATTATATGCTCCTTTTTCCTGATGTAATTTTTGCCATCATTATACCTATTTAAGAAGGTATTTAGAAAGTTATTTTAGCATAAAAATTGTTCACTAATCAGTCATTAGTCATGAGGGAATAAAATTATGTTTGATTGAAATGGCAGATGAACCTTTCATGGTTTTCTCTGAACTAGTTAAAAATATGCTTTCACATTCATATGAAGTTTTCTTTGTATGATTTCAGAGTAGCTGTTTAATAAAGGATAGTGCTCTGTGCTTTGTAGTAAGCAGACAGAAATTCAGGAAAAGTATAGTCCACTCTTCCAAAGTTACCTGCCAATAGCACTATTTTATTTATTTAGTTAGTTGGTTTATTTATTTTCATGTCCTGGAGTATAAATATATATGAATTACAGAAGACCATCAGTCCTTGCCCTTGAGGTCAATTCATTCAGATTTGGTGTAATATTATAGGTGCTCCAAATAATCATGGAATGGTTTGTGTTGGAAGGGACCTTAAAGATCATCCAGTTCCAACAACAGTTCTACCTGTCCCGTGGGGGGGACACTTCCCACTAGATCAACCATGCATGAGTCTCCTTGAATCAACAACTTTCTTTGACCCTTGATAAATTAATCTTGGAAAAAACACTCACTTTTCATGTATTGATGCATGATCAGTGATTCAGGCTCACTCTGCTCATTCGTGGATTTCCTAGAAGAGCTCTTGTCCCAGCTATGGCTCAGGTCTTTATCTCCTTTGGAGCCTGTACCAAACTTCTGCTGCTGGCTAAGGGATGTCAAGTGCATCCATCACAGCAGTGTATATACATCTGTACATTGTGACTGCACAATAATATTCCTGATTAATTTAATCTGTGGACATTTTCTGGTTATTTATGGCAAACTTTCACTGTTTGGGTTACTACCTGAATGCAGACCCCACAAAGTTGAATTTCTCTTTCAGTATCAAAACTCCCCAATAGTAAATAACATGCTGATTTAACAGAGAGACAGATAAGAATAGTTTCAGGTACTGGATGTCTTAATGCAACTGAACTTGAAGCTGTGTTATGAGCATTTCTTTAAATACTGGGGATTTTTTACATGCAAACCTATGTTGGAGTGTTGGAATGATACTGAAGTTATGAAATGCAGTTCCTAACAAGCTGGAAATGAACAGTCAGGTCTTAAAAAGATTTCTTAAATTTACCAAAGTGATAGTAATAGGCTCTGTAAACTGAAGGGCTATTAAAGAGGCTAAAGTCCTTGGACTCAGCAGTGCTTGTAACAAACTACCTGGCCTAAGGTATGCAAACAAAGGATTTTGTTACTTGTGATAGTGTGTGGAAGTTCAAGGTTATATTTAAAATATTTTGGGAAAGCCTTGAACCTGTTCCTTTGTCCTCTACAGCATCTGAAATAGAGGTGTGGTTATGTATTTCCCACACAGGGAAAGCAAAGGTTGCAGCAACCCTTCCTGTCCTTCCTGTCCTCTGCATCTGATCTGTCTTTTCTAAAGTGGTCTTCATTCAGTTCCATCTAAATTATTTTGCCTAATGGCTTTATATTAATCTAGTTTGAGGAGAAGTAATGCACCAAAATAAAGGGCACAGAATTCTCCAGGGGAGAGAACTCCACAAGCTATTACACACCACTACCTGAAAATAGCAGGTTGTGTAGAAGACGTTTCTGTATTGGCATGGAAGTGCTCATGTATTTAAGTCTTTTGCTACAATTTTTTGATTCTTTGAGTCACTTGGATGTGAAATTGGTAAACCTGCTGCTCTGTTTTCCACCAGCTTTGACATGATTGACTTTGACTTACTATTCCCAGATGAGAATTGTTTTCTTCTGTTGATGTAATTCCCTCCCAAACCCTTGTCATTTTTCTTTTTCATTTTACCTTGATTTCTAAATTATTGTCCTTATTTTAACCCTCGGACATGCAGCTACCACTGTGAATGGATATGTTTCCATTTGTAACTCCTTAAGCTTTTCTGTCCTCCCATAGAAATAAAAAGAACATGCCCTTGATCATATAGGCAGATTTCTTGCGCTGGGTCTCTTTGCTGTGCTGACATTTTTTGTATAAAACCTCAAGGCTTGAGATTCAAACTTTACTCTAAAAGATATAAGTATTATACAACTTTTTAAAGTAAACAAAATATTACTCTTAAAGACAGATATCCAACTCTTCCTAACAGATATGCAACAAAATTTCATTAATAGTGAAATATTTTAATAACCATCTCTTACTATATTTTTCATCCGTTACTGTTTTATTTTTGATGTTGTTCTCCTGTATTCCCTCTGAAGGAAGGGAGGAATAGGCTTGCCAGAAATAACTGAGCTGTTTTATTTCAGATGTTTATTTCTTATGTTCTGGTTTCATTAAGTGAAGTGGCTTTTTTTTCATTTTTTATATAGAATAGTCATGGAAATCAGTTTGCCCAAGATTTCCTAGGTACACTATGACAGTTATGCATTGTGCCAGATCCCTTGGCTCCTTGCCTAAACTTACCTAATCTTGGACTAATCACAACATTTCTTTCTAGTCTATGTCACCACTAGGGTAGCATTTCTAATCAAACATAATTGCTTTTCAACAAACGTAAAAAAATTGTTGCAAAGAAACCGCATTCCACTTCTTTCAGTAGCCTTGCTATCATACTAAAAATTCTTCTCACTGTTTTTCTTTCTAGAAATGTTAGGACACCTAAATAAGCTGGTCCACTCCACTTCTTTCTTTCTGTATTTTAATAGTTGCATAATGTTGCATTCATGGTTGGAGGGGAAAATCTGTTACTACATCTAAATCATCTTCACCCATGGTTCTAGCTTCCCTTTCAGAATGCTGTTAATAATTTTGTTTCCCATATGCATTTTGTTTCCCATATGCACATTTTTGCCTGAAGCAAAATCTTCTTAGTGTTTATTTTTGGTGTATGTCCAACATTACTGTAATCCAGTTACAGTTATTTGTGCTGGTAGAATATCAGCTAAATCTATTTGCTCCATTTTGTCATGCTTACTTAATATTTTAAAAAGAAAATTAGCGAGATTTTTCCACAACAGTATCAGGTCAAGCACAGTTCACACAGTGAACTGTACAATATTCAGTTTTACTTTGTGCACCAGTTATTATCAAATTAAGACAATGGTTGGGCATGTGGATTTGAGCCATGTGTTAATTCAGGTTTATCCAGAAATGCCTGTCATCCTAATGCAATGGTTCAATTACAGCTGATGAAATGACATTATTTTTTGAATCCATCTCACCATGTTCTCTAGCAATTAGTTGCAAATATACATCCCATATTCAAGAATTGTGTGTCACATAGGCAGTGACAAACTTTTAAAACAAGTGTGGACAGGTAAGTAATTTATTAGTAGGATTTTTTATTTATTTATGGATGCAGTAATGATATGGGTTATCTTCTGGTATATGAGTTTTTAGTTGCTCAGGGTTGAGTTGCCCTTGGGTGCCAGAGGAAAGCAGATTTCTGGACAACTCACACACCTTCTATCCTTATGTTTGAGTAAAATTGCAAAAAACAGGGATTCAATCTTATGTATCTTTATATTTACTTTACATGTACCCAGTACTACCCTGTAGACTTCCTTAGCTCGGATTTTTAAGTGCTGGCTTCTCTATCTACATCTGCAATTTAGAAGTGCATTAATATTGGTTTTTCAAACTTAAACTGACCTTTCCTGCATGCACAGCTATGAGAGTATTTGCAGCTGGGCAAGTTATGTCAGAGGAAAAGCCAAGGGCATGATTTTGGCTTTTCAGTAAATTTCTGAATAAACCTTGCATTATAATAATATATAAACTACTTAGAATGAACTACAATAAAAACTAGAATAGAATAGAATAAACTACATAAACTACAGAAGTAGAATAAACTACAGTAAACTACATGATTGTAGTAGAGCCTGGGACAAGCACATTGAATGAAAATAGTGTTAAAACCTGTTAGCTTCAGGTTATGCAAGAAGTTTGAATTACAATGCTCTCAAAATATTTTCCCCACCGTTAGAGCATTGCCATAATTTTTCATTAAAATTTCTGCCAGCTGGTATTGTTACATATTTTAGCAACGTGTAAGCATTGAGAAATTTTACATTAGTAATTCAGGAGGAAATAAATAAATTAATCAAGTTTCATTGTTCCTAAGAATTTGTAAATATTCATTTATCTCATTGAAATATATCTGCAGATAGTCGTAGTCATCTCTTTGTCTTCGAAATCTTTAAATATAAATTTGCTTGTAATGGTAAAACTATACATTTCACGTGTAAAACTAGTATAAGTTTTGTGTATTTCAATCCTAGGTGATCACCAAGAGATATAAAGGATTCTGAAATGTCATTTTCTCTGACAGACTGAAGTTAAAAGAAAGATAAAATCTCATAAAATTGTAGGTGTATAGGGGTCCAAGATCCACTAATCCCTAAGGACTAAAAACTTCGTCTTAGACTGGATTATATCCCTAAATTTCTTAAGACATTCTAAAGGGTCAGCACAGATTTCATGCCTTTTACACCCCTGTCACTTCTATGAGAAAAAGGAAAATACTTGCAATTAAAGATTCCAGGAAAATTTAAGGAAAAGGTATTATATTAGTTTAGTAAGAAAAACCCAAGAGGGTCATTGACAAGTACCAAAGAATTTGTAAAGAGTGGAAAGAAAGGGAAAAAAAAAAAAAAAAAAAAAAAAAAAAAGGAGAAAAGGATGTGTCAGTCATAATCTTGAACCTTATGCTCAAATAAACACGTTCACATTTATGTAGATGGGCTGTTGGAGATTTGTTAATTTGTTCAATAGAACTTATAAAAGTTGCCTTCATTTTAAATCTGGCCTCTTGCACTCATTCCATTATATTTATGTGCATTAATGCAGACAAAGGTTTTTTTGCTCTAGTTTAGTATTTAGGACAGATGAAATTCCTCCTGTTCTTGTCATTTGCATCTTCTGATGCAATTTTGTTGACAAGGTCTTCTCAGGCATGCAGGGAAAAACCCATTCCTGCGTCTGTTTTGATCATTGGCACAGGGTATCTTTCTCAGTAGTTTGTCTAGATGCTGTTTCCACAAGAAAGCACTTTGCCCAGAAAGCTTCTACATATAAATCTGCTCCAGCAGGGTGCCTGCCAGTTGTGTCAGGGTCAGCTAGAAAAAAGATCAAATCTTCCTGAAAACTATGAGAGTGGGTTTTGGTTGGTTGGTTTGGTTTTGTTTGTTTGTTTTGTAGCTTCCTCTGTTTGTTTGTTTGTTTGTTTGCTTGTTTTCTCCCGTGGTTTGTCATCCAGAAAGGGATGCAGGCTCACGTCCCAGCCACGCAGAGCATTGATTGCTTCTGCCTGCAGCGGGGATGCTGTCAAGTCTCTGCGCGAGTGGACTCCGGTATTGCCACAGAGCTGCTGGCCAGCGGCTCCTGCTGCGCCCCGCTCCCGCCATGCCCCGCCGCTAAGCTGCTGCCAAGGGGGCTGGAGAGGCCCCGGCCAAGGACCTCACCCCTAGGAGGAAGAAGCATTTTCACGTAAAGCTGCCCAAAAGAAGCCTTGGGTGCGCCATGCACTCGCACCTTCCCAAGCAACAGAGCTGCGGCAGGGGGTCCGAGGGGTCGGATGCCGGCAGGAGCGCGGCTCCCGGAGCCAGGGATGCCCACTGCGCCTGTCACTGGCACCAGCATCCTCCGGGGCTCCAGTATAGCTCCCAGGCGCTTCCCTCCCGGGGACATGGGGGTGCCAGCCAGAGCAGGAGTAAATATGTCCCTTTGTGGGATACTGTGCGGAAGAGCCCCCATAAATACCCAGCCAAGGCTCAGGGCAGCCCCGGGGAGTGGTGGTCAGAGTGCGCCTGTGCCCACGGCTGGTCCCCCCCTGTGCAGGTGAGCCAATTCTTCACTCTCCAAGCGACTTAGAGGATACTCAAGGGAAAGAAAGTGAGGTTTGGTGGTGTTGGCAACTTTTCGTACTGTGTCTTGATTTATGTTTAGTGGTGCCTTCTGGAAAAATTATATGCAAGCGTGAGCTGTTGGTTGGTAATATCTGTTGTCTGGATATTGATTCTCTGTGGCCTGTGGAAATTGTGGCATCCGCTTGGATGTTTTTTCTTGTTAAAATGTTTTGGTTTCTACCTCCAGGTTCTACAGACTTTGTATTCTATTGTGTTGTGTAAAGATATGATGTGTTTATTCCCTCATGTAATGGATTTTGCCTGTGTCTGTAAACAGTGTCTTTTCAAATATTGCATGAAGTTAAAAAGAATATTTTAAACACTGAACATGAGTATGTGTGTGTTAGATTTACCAGTAAGAGAAAGTGTGTCCAGTTTTTCCTCTTTTGAACTCCAAAATGTAATAAAAGTTCTAATAAATATGAAATAGCTCTTGAGCTTTCACAAATCTGTAGATTTTTATTTAATGGCAAGGCAGTGTATTTTAAAATATAAGCCGACCAGGGTGTAGGATGTGTATGGATACTGTAAGCAACTGGACTGAGAAACACACCAGATAACACTGCACTGTGAAATAAAAATCACAGTGACACTCATATGGTGGCTGTTAAAAAGCATTACCACTTCCTGCAGAGATGCATATTTTCTTTTGTCCCTTAAAAAATTTCAAACTCATTCAAAGCTTTGCATTATGTCAACACCAAATCCTTTTATCATAATTTCACACTAGAAAAGCAGAATTTCGTGTTGAAATAGATTTTTGGGTTATATGTTTACTCACTGAAATAATAGACACTGGAGTTTAAGTAGCCTTAGCCCACATTGAACATGTGCACCCTCTCTAGGGACTAAATCAATTCTTTTGATGGAAATGGTTTTAATACATTTTCACTGAACAGAAAAGCAGAAAGGCAAGGCTTTGTCAGATAGTGTAGCTGTACTTTATCTTGCCTTATGGTCTAAAAAAAAATTGATGCTCTGTTGACTAAAAATTATTGCTTCATTTTTTGCCTCCAGTCTGTTTTACAGTGGAAAAACTAAGCTTTCTGATGTATTTTGGAGTGACCAAAACATTGCATGTGACTACAGTGTCTGTTATACATTTTCTGTCACATACAAAGCACATTTGAATATTTATGCCAGAATAAAGGCAATCTTGAAATACTATATAAAACACAGGACTAGCCTGTGCTATAATTCTAATTATATAAAAAATCTCTTAACATTTTCTTAGGCTTTGAAGATTGTTATTTTTGGAAAAAAAGCTTGAAGGGTTGCTGAAAAGGGAAGAGTTCTTTGGTTTTCAAGTGGATAGAATTCATAAAATGAGGGGGCAATTAAAAAAAGAAAATAAAAAACCTAAAGGTTATTTCAAAGACTATTTCAATATTTAAGTTATAAATGCCTTGTAAAATTACATACATCAGTATTTTTAGTCACTTTGTAATCACACCTACTTGTGCTTATATTATGTCATTCAGGTGTACGTTATATTTAATTTTGAACTCTGCACTGAAAACTTTCTTTACTGTACATTCTTAAAGCCAGATACCTTATTCTGCTTAGGAAAATCCCTTTATTGAGTTCTGCCTATAATGAATCAATATGTCATCCATCAAACTGATGTTCTGTCCCTAGGGATGGAGTGATGTACTTTGGCAAATATTAGGTGTTATTTATATCCTGAAGTTGTGAGATTTTTTTTTTTTTAATAATCATCTATTCTTCCTCTGTGTAAAGTAAGCATTGTGCAAGCTATGGGACAATCATCTTATTAGACAATCATCTTATCAGTTCTGTTGCTTAGATGCAATATGGAAAAATGAGATAGAGCTCGCTTTAACACATTGAAGGGCTACATTGAAGTCAGTGATTTTTTCTGAGGGCTCTGAAGATTGGGAAAATTGTTGTCTTTCTTGCAAAAATAAGCAGTGAAATTGTTACATTTGCTTAAAAAAAAAAAAAAAAAAAAAAAAAAAAAAAAGAGAGAGAGAAAAAAAGAAAAAAACCCAGGAAAATTTAGTTGAAATTTCCATATTAAATGTAAATGTGATAATAAATAAGGTAGTGACAGCTTCAAAGCTGTAGAGTTTTTTTTCTGTAAGGTTTTGAGCAGATTTTCCTTTTGCTTGATATTTTGTCAGGGAGACTTCCTTCTTCAACCATAGGATGCTTCCTTAACACTTTGGAAAAACTGCTTCTTGATTAGCACTGAATTTAGTACTGAATTTAATACACAGGTCTTTAATTCCTAGAGTGTCTACTAGACAGCTGTTACTAATGTACACTTTGTTATCCTGGTCCTGATAAAATGTTGATTTTTATAAGTGAGGACATAGGTCCATTTTCTTTACCAGTTCCTTCTTCTATAGTATGTCAGAGCAAAGAATAGCACCCTGGTATTATTAATATTTTAAGTGTGCTGGAAATTCTGCTTTGCTAGCTTGCATGTTTGTGTTTGCTTCTACTTTCGTGATCAGTTGTGTGTAGAAAAGTGCTCTCTATATATCCAAGTATAAATTAATTTGGAATTACAACAAATACAAAAAAAACCACCCCACAATAGAAAGAACTCTTAATCTTGAAAGTGAGTTGACCAGAGGTAGAGACTTAGACTAAAGTTTAATTTGAAGACCTAATTTTCTTTTTTCTTTACTTTCAGCCCTTTTTGGCAAACTCATTTACAGTTCTGGTTCCTTTATGAAAAAAAAAAAAAGTAAATGGGCAAGGCTGGTCTTTTTTTTGACTCTATGCAGTACACTGGTTAGCTCTATCATATAATCTCTGTGATTAATTTAGTGCTTTCATATATAAGGTCATTGTTATGCTAACTGAAAGATGTGAGTGAAATCAGTAACACTGGATGTACTTTCTGTGTTGGCACATAAAGACTGATGGCACATGTAATCCATTGATTAATTGGATCAGAAATGTATCATAATCTGTAGCTGAAGGTGTGCAATGAACTGTTATTCTTTGTGCAGAACAGAGAGAGGGAGTCTCTAGTACCCTGGTTATAGGTTGAAGGGGAAATTGAGAGATTCAGATTCTGTGTTTGGTTTAAGAAGTCCAAGGTATAAATTTTACTTTGTGTGGTCAATATGAAAGAGGGCCTTCTCTGAACACCTTTCCAATATGTGTGCAACTGTATGTTTTGGGATTCCTAGAGATGAAAATGGTTCTATTAAAGGAGAAGGAAGAGGTAGAAGTGGAATTCCCATCTTTGGCCATTCCCCAATTCCAAAGATAATATTGGATTCCACTTTAACTCATCCAACTCACTTTGCTCTTAAATTTTTGGCCTTTCTGTTTTGAAATTTTCTATTTTGAAATCTCGTATCAGGTGGTATTCTGGATGTGTCATATGCAAAAAATGCATACATGTGGTTTTTTTTGAAAACTTACATAAAAATGTAAATTTAGACATATTTTTACATAGTTTACTGTCAATGTCATTGTTGGTGATTTTTTTGTGGTTTTTTTGTTTGTTTTTATTTGTTTGTGTGGTTTGGGTTTTGTTTGTTTGGTTTTTTCCAGCAATATCAAAAGAAAGGTTTTGAAAGAAATAGCACCACTGAGCTATTTTGTTACCTGGTAGAAAGCCTTGTGAGCTAAACCCTAGTTATAAATGTGACATGACTTAAAAAAGGACAAAAATAATGTAATGCCCTATATTCTCTAGTGTATTGTCTGTAGTATAAAAAGTGGACAAATTCTGAAATATCAGCTGGGATTGGTCTTTTGTCTTTGAAGGCCTTTGTTGCCAGTGCTGAAATTTCAGTATAGCATTTGAGAGGGTTTTGCACGCTGAGATGAGGTGAGAGCTAAGGCTTCCAGGCATTCTCCTACAGTACTAAAGCAGAAGGTTTATACCAAGAGATACTGGCTCTCCTTGCAGTCTAGAGAAACGATTTGTCATCAGTTGTGTTTTTGAAAGCTTAGATTACTCCTTCCAGGTTCACAGATTCCCACATGCAACTGATCATTCTGCTGCCAAGTCACTCCCGGCAGTGGAGGAACATAGAGTTATTTCCAATAGATCCAATTTAGTGTGTTCAAGTGCCATTAAAATAGCAGTTAAAGGAAAGCCAAATAATGCTGTTTATTTGGCTTTTAAACTTCTTTTTATAATCTTCAAGGCTAGCCTATTGAGAGCTAAATGTCATGAGTCAAGAGTTAGATTGGGTTTAACTTTGACACTGTTAAGAGGGATAAAACAGAGAGGAGCAACTGGGCAATTTCTGATGGAGGAAGAAGTTCACTCTGAAGCTGGTGTACTCTTATCAGTGAATTTAGATGGTAGCTCCAAAGCTTTAGGAAGACACATGTTAATTCAGTATCTTGCCTTGGGTGGATCATTGTGCTGCACTTGTGAAGTACACTAATTTGTACATCTTTTAAGTGACAGCTGCACAGACTGCTGACAATGTTTTGAAGCAGAAATACAAAAGCAGTCAACATGTTCTTTTACAAGATGAATAATACTGTTCTAATGATTCCTGCATCCAGTCCCACTTACTGACAAAGGACTTTGAGAAGTCTACATCATTCTGGGTGACATTGACATCTGACATCCTCCCAGGACAGCTGCTTTAGGAAACATGATGCTTTAATATTCATGCTTAACTTATTTCTTCTACCAAAACAAACAAAAAAAAGCATTGATAATACTGAATTCATAATAATGAAGTTATGTTTGGCACAAAAAGGAGGCAAAAGAGTGGCTGCGATGGGCTTTGAGTCTCCTGCATTCAAGTTATCAATCTTATTAGCATGTAGGGACAGTTCCCACTCAGCTATAAAATGAAACCTTCAATATTTGTTGGCAAAGACTTTAGTGTAAAGATGATTCACATGATTCTGATTTAAAAGATGGACATGGTGTGTCATTAAAAGACTGTAATCTAAATATATAGAGGCACATTTGGTCTAACATCCAGGTTGAGGGAAAAAAAAAAAAAAAAAAAAAAAAAAGGAAAAAAAGGCTTTGTGGTCTGTGGACTCATGAACCTGGGGATGTGTCACTCATTCCAGTGTCCCCAGTGCCTCAAGGGGGAGTTCAGCCACCTCTGCCTGGACTGATAATGTAGCACTGCTTTGCAAAGACCATTGGGAATAAAGAAATATTGGGCATTATTTTTACTTTGTTGTATATTATTCTGTCTCTTAACATATCAAATCTTTCATCACTTAATATTTTTGATAATACATAATTTAAAGTGGCAACGCAGGTAGTTGATTAATAGGCATAGTTACACAGATCATAAAAGCATTTGTATGCTAGGTCTTCTGTGTACTTTAAAATGAACACTGAGAAGGAAATACTTGCTATGTACTGCATTAATTAACAGTTGTAATGATTTATGGTTTATCTACAAACATTTTGGCTCCTGCTGATTTTTCAGCCATAAGTATGTAAATGCTTAATTTACATGATTTGTTGCACCATATTTAGATTTGTATTTAATTAATCTCATGTTTCAAAGCCTCCCATCCTGGTGCCTCAAAAAGCCAAGAACATTTTCTCCTCTTGACACATAATTTGGCTTCTGGAGGATGAGAGGGGCTTTGGGAAGGGAATCACAGATTTTGGAAGGAGGTTGTTTGTAGCATCGGCCACAAATGCTCTGACCTACCTTCTGCTATTGAAAAATTTCTCTAATATTTGTCATGAGTATTTACCCATTCTAAATTGTTCACCACATTGAGAACTGAAGGGAATTACCCTCAGATCAGACTGTCAGAGGCGAAAGAGATTCAAAACAGTTTTTTCTTGCTTTTTTTTTTTGTTTGTTTGTTTGCTTGTTTGGTTTGGTTTTGGTTTGGGGTTTGTTTGTTTGGTTTTATTTTTTTGTTTTTAACTTTTTCTATAATTATAATATATATTTCTATAATTTCAAGGGTATTCACACTTCATGTGAGATCAGGTGTGTGCATTTTGGATTTGATATATAACCCTTTCCTGGGAATATCCAGGCATTTTCACCTAACAAGCTCCTTACCATCACAGGAACACACACCAAAGGAAAGCCTTTGATCTTATCCTGTATTACTCTTGTGGCACAAGACACACAAGAGGGTTTTAGTTTTCCAGCCACTTACACTGACTTATGAGGTTATAGATTGCTGGAACTGTTTTGTGGCATGTCAGTAGGACTGATAGACTGAATCATCTCTGAATTAAAAGGAAGAAAACTAAAAAGGTTGTTTTATAGCTTGCTTAAGGTGAGAGGAAGATTTGCTACCCTGGTTGTGCTTTCTATTTAATGTACCACGACATATAAATCAGGCATTCAAAGATGTAAAATATTTATAGCATATCATCAAGGTTGTTTTGGTCTAATCAAAAGAACATAAGTAAAGGATGATAACAATATGTGATAGCTGGATGTTGAGCAATGGCTAATATTGAGATAGAATTTGTCTCAGCTATTTTGGCATGAGTTGAAGACACAACCTGAAAATTTATTTCTCTTCTGGAAATGGCTGCCTCTGCTCTTCTGTGGTATTTGAATCAACTGTGAAAATGTCAGAGTTCCCTACAAAGAAACTCAAAGGGAGTTTCTGGTTGTAGTAATAACAGCATTTACAGAGTTTGCTCATTTAGCTCTCTGTTTCCTGATGTCTCCATGAGGCTTTTGTAATAATAAAAATAAAAATAATAAAAAAATTAATAATAATTATTAAAATATTATTAAAATAATGAAAATAATAAAAATAATAAATTAATAAATATAAAAATAGTAAAAAATAAAAAAAATAAAAATAAAGCCAAAAAGAATTATAGATTGAACTACTTTTAAGAACTGTTTGTTTTGAAAGGAGACATAAATTGTTACAATAGAGTTTATAAAATAAAGAATGTATATTAATTTACTCTTTAGGGGAGTTGTTTTTAGGGGTGGCTTTTTTTCTTTGGTTGGTTTCTTGTGTTGTTTTTTTTTTATATATAAATTACTGCAGTTAATCAGATGAATCAGCTCAATTGTCACCTAATTTCAAAAACTCCTATTGCTTTGAAAGCTGGAAATACAGGGATAAAAAGAACTTCTTTATTTATTCAGAATACCAGTTCTGTAATATCTAAAATGAACATCAGAAAACCAAACAAAATAATCCTTTTTGTAAATTCCAGTTCTAGTATAAGCTTTCTTCTAAGTCAGGGGAGCCAGCTATGAATGCAATACAAAATCCAGTTTTGCAAAATAACATCTGGTCTTGTTTCACATATATGGAGTTTTAACTTTCTGATTAAAAGTATTGTACAAGGAGAAGCAAGTTACTTCAGCAGCTGAAATTGCTCATATAATTGGTCAAATATAACATCAGACAAAATATTTTCATCATGCATTTCATATGAGAGCAAAATGGAGTAGTGCCATAGGATTCCAGTTACTGGTATCACAGAGCAGTTATGCTGCACTTAGATATGAAAAAAATTAAACAGAGGTTTTTGAGACTCCATGATTACACGTGTTTATTTTTAAAATTCTGATAAACATTTCCTCCCTCTGTCACTGGTATTTACTGCGTTCATGCTTACAGAAACCTTTGCTATTTATTCACTTACCTGATAGCTGAGCACATTAAATATTTATTGAAAATGTGATTAAGGTCTAAGATCTCCATTTTTCAGGGTCTATTTTTGTGAAATGTGTGATTTTTGACAGCTGTGTGAAGGAGAAATGCTCCACTAAATGTTCCACTAAAATGTTCCACTAAAGAGTGACTACCAAAGGAATGGGGTACTGGCCCTCCACTTTGCTTCCTTCATTGTGCTGCTTTATGTGTTTGTGTTCTGAGCTCAAAGAACTGATATGCCAGAGTTGAGCCATTATAAAAATAAAAAGGTATTTGAGAGACCTATTACATGGCTCAGCTTGATGTCCACTTGCAGTTTGTAGCACCAGCACAAGGCTGAGAGCTGGAGCCTGTGGCAAGGGATGTGCCCCAGAAGATAGCAGACAGCTGCCTCTTTCAAGGGTATTCACACTTCATGTGAGATCAGGTGTGTGCATTTTGGATTTGACAGCCCAGTAGTGCTTGGGGGACTCCCTGTGCTAAGTGGAGAAACATGTATCAGCCTCTTTGCTGCCCCCAAGAAATCAGAAAAAAAAATGTTTCACTTAGGAAATGGGAGTTTTGCAGACACCTTTTCTCTTTCCCTTTCTGTTTTCTCTCTATCTTCACCTGACACCTCTTGAAATCTTGTAGTCATGAGTACAGAAGTCACTTGTCACAGGTCATTTGTCTCAGCTGAATTTAGGTCTGTAAGCCTGCAGTCAGGCAGATAGACTTGAAGAAGCCAATGACATTTTGAAAGAACAACCTGAAATTCTTACCTAGATATCCAATAAGAAGGCAGTAAAAAAACCAGAGCCCTGGTCTGACATTCTCTCTGAGGCTGATGCTGTCAAGTTTCCTACTGTGTTCTGAATAGTCTTTGGTTTTTGTGCATCACCAGCTTGTTCAAGCATAGGTTTAGAGTCAAGTGCTTAAGTCTGTAGAAAAGACACATCTCTATTGTTTTACTTTTCAACAGTTTATTGATGAAAATTTTCCTGGCTACGCATCCTGCTAATGTGTATGTATTTGAATATGAAAGACATGAAAACTTTTTCAGTAATGATATTCATTCAGTTCTTGGGAACCTTCTTTCCTCACTAGGCACTGATTTACCTTTTCAGGAACTGCTTTTTAGCATTGCATATTCAGAGTAGAATAGCAGTATCAAGAGATTGATTATGAGTAAAAATTGTCTGCAGGTGAATAACCAGTAACAACTGGATAGAGACACAGGCAAAATCTGAGATGGAAATTAGAAGATGATGGGGGAGGATGGTGCCACATCACACTTTCAAGGAGTCTAGTTTTTAGAAACAGTCACTCAGCTAGACATCCACTGAACATGTTGATAATTGAGTGTTTCTAAAAATCTTGGCCTACATAATTTTCAGCAACTCTGAAAATGCTTAGAGGCTATTATCATTTTTATTTAAACCTTTAATGATTTTAAAGTACAGAAATATAAGGGCAATACCAGTTTGTTACATTTTTATTTGATTGTAACATACTTTTTCTGTAATGTGCCACATGTAGACGTAATATATATAATAAGCAGAGTAATGATTATACTTCAGTTGCCTCTGGGGCAGTTATTATCTTGCTCAGCCATTGCAAGTTGTAGCAATCTGATGACTTCTGCAGGCGTAAGTCTTAAAAATACTGCCTTTTGTAGTTCTTTTTTTCTTTGAGTTGTCAGTATTCTCAGTGGATCTTTTGTTTATACTGAGATGCATTTAAGTTTATGTAGTCAGCACAAACTTGGAACTGATACATTACTCTTTAAATAATTTGTGCTGAAAAAATTGGGGTTATCACACCTAGTTGATTTGGTTTTAAGCACTGGTTGATGTCTATCAGCTAAACTAGACCATGTACAAAGAAAGAAAACATAATGATAATCATACAGAGAATACAGAAAGGAATGAATCAGCTCTTTGTAGTGGATGAAAAATGCAGAATTGCAAAATACTCTGCTGAATAGTCACAACATAAAAAGCTCTTCAGAGTCATAGTACTTGGGTCCTTGTAACTTCTGATGGTAGCCCTTGTCATCTCTAACCAAAAGGTTGTCTTCTGCTCATTTTGTGTAATGCCCTTTCAAAACATGTTTGGGTACTGGGGAAATGAGGAACCTGTTTTTCTTCTCACCTTTGCCCCTTTCTTCTTTTTGAAGAGACCCATTACTTCTAGATAATTCTTTTTCATATATCATCTGTATTTTCACATTTTTGGGTGCCTGCCAAAACAGTGGAATTACTGGGTTTACCTGGATGCTCTTTGCCTTGTTTCCAGATGGAAGTCTTCATTCTTGTGGTTCACTTGCCAGGATTTATCCTCAGGTGAAAATAAACTTAATGTACTCTCTGCCAGTTTCTGTTTCATCATGTTAACTCTTACACTTTAGGGTTCAGCAAATCTTACAAAGCAGAAAAATGCAAAAGGGAACACAAGTGCCATATCAGAAACATTTGGTGGCAGGGAGGCGAGGGATAAAGAAGCCTGGTTTTGTTTTTATAACTAATAATAGCAACAATAAATCTGCAAAGTTGAAGGAAGTTTCATAATTTGCAGTATTAGTTGGTGGACAACAAATAGCCAGGGATAGGAAAGATGATCAAAGCAAAATTCATTCTGGTTTTATTTTCTCCAGATGTCACTACAGCCTGATACTGTGACACTTAGAGCTCCTCAGAAGGGAGAGCTGTATGATTCTTTTGTTTGCTGATACATCTGTGAGTGAGGTCTGGGAAGGCTGAGGCAGAGAAGTTAACACACATTTTATGGATTGTGCATAAAACAGAGGGGAGTTTGAATTTTCAACTCCTTTTTTATAGTTTAGTCCTGTAAACAACTGCTGAGTTGCACCAACCTATTCTTTTTGTTGAAGTACTCTGATTTTCAGCTAATTTATGCTGGCTTTTGGCACAGCTGTGCTCTCCACTGGACCTCTAAGAGCCTTTGCTGCCCCTGACCATTGTGGAGGTGTGGTGTCAAGCCCAGCCCCCTTGCTGTGAATTTCAGTGACTTCATGGATTTTTTTGAGGTTATTCATTTTCCAAGTTACTAAAGAAAGATTTGCAGTAGTTAGTGATGTCTTTGCTGAAGTTGGTTACTTTGCCTCAGCTCATTTGATCTATGAGAAAGTTCAGCTAAAGGAAGTGCTGTACTCTTGGGGTGATGGACATTGGCTTGCAGGTGAAATGAAATTACTCAACCAGCACTACTTCTTCAGGTCTTTTTGTAAGCACAGGATGATTGCTTCAGCATCTTGAGCTGACCTCATTGCTCCTCACTGTGCAGAGCTGGAGAACACAGTTTAACCAGTTCTTGTATTAGTAAATTGGTAAATTTGGAATAAGAGGAGAAAATACTGCAAACGTAAGAAAAAATCCATGACAGATATTGGAAACTTCTTAACTTCTTCAGGAATATCTGAAAAGCAGAAATTAAATAAGAAGCCATGCCAGTAGTGAGGAAAGTGAAAACTTTGTGGACTCAGTTCAGCACAGTGCTTAGAACTGTTCCCTGAACACATTGAAACCATCTATATGAGTGGGAATTGGCACTACTGATAATGCTTTGAATGATGAAGTCCACACAAAATTTAAGTCCTCTGCTGAACTGGGACCAAAGCAGTGTTTAAGCTACAATGAGATTGAATTATCAGATGTGTGGCTTTTTAGTTCATGTTATTATCATTGTCATTTTTATGTAAAAGTAAAGAAAAAGAAGAAAAATCCTTACAAAATCCATCTGATATGTGAACTGTCAGAATTTAAATAAAAAAATAATTAGATGCTTTCAAAGCTGAATATATCAAATACATAGAAATGCTACTCATGTATTTATATAAAATTCTTCATTTATCTTGAAACTGCAGTAACAAAATTTGTAGGTTAGAGGAGGAAAGAAAATTGTATTTTTGTAGACATCGTGCACTCAGATTCAAACCACCAAAGGAGTTTGAAGGCCACAGAAGTCAATTCTAATAGCTGCAATGATTCATCTTTAACTACTGCAACACTAGTGGGAAAAGTTAGTGAAGTAGGATTTCAGTTGATCTAGAAGTCTTATAAAGCAGTATTACTTCTTGTGATCATGGGATGCAAAAGTTCAGCCACTATGATGCAAGAATATCAGGCTGGAAGTCAGCAATCTCTATACAACTCTTACTTCCTTTTGACTGAAAATTCAAGGCCAACAACCAAAGCCATTCAGACTTGCACATGCATGTGCATTCAGAAATCCACATGCATTTCTACAGTCATAAATAAATGAAATCATATGTACAACTGCATGGCTATATTGTTCTAATTGTAATAATTCTTCTAATGTAAAATACTTATAGAATGAACCACTCATTTACCTCAATCTTTTGTTCCTAATGTATTAGGGGATTGTATACAACCCATTGGCAAAACTCCAACAAAGCTTTATTAAAGCTATTGTCTACTATAATTTATTTCTAAAAAATTAATGTTTCATAGGAAGGAGCAATCCAGTTGGAAAGATGTAAATGGGTGAGGTACAGTTAAGTACTTTCTAAATTGCTCTGCTGAAGATATAGTGGGGTATTCCCAGCTGATCTGTTATATCAAATTATAAAAAAGTAGTCTTACTGTTTGAATTATTTAACTCTTACTTGATTGATAGCAGTATTTGTTTTCATATAAATAAATATCATTTAAAATGGCATTACACGTATAAGTGATAAAGGAACCCAGAATCCTCTTTTTCCTGTAATACACAAGGGGAACCTAGGAAAGTTATGAGCTTATGTATAAACTGTATGAGCTGTTAGTTGATGTAGTTACATCAGCTTTTGTGATACTCTGATTTCTACTCATTATGAGTCCTGTATTCATATTTTGTGATCATTTTCTTGAGCTGAGGTATAGATGCCTGTTCTTGTTTTCCAGAGATACCAAAAAAGTTTTAGGTATTCTATAAGCTGTTTTTTAAAATGTGATGTAAAGTCTCCTGAATGTGCTTTAGCTGGAAGTGTCATAGATCAGCTTGTGGTGAGCTGGCCCAGCTGGAAGCCAGGCACCCAAATAATTGCTCACTCCTTGCTCCTGCAGCAGGGCACGAATGAGGTAGGAAGATCAGGAGTGGGAAAGCTCATGAATTGAAATAAAAATAGGAAGTTACTCACCAGTTGCTTTCACAGTTAAACCAGAATCAACGTGGGTAACATAATTTATTATCAACCAATAAAAACATTTCATTACGGAGATGGGTATTGAGAAACAAAAAAGAGTTAGGGAAACCATCTCTCCTCTGGTTTTCCCAGCCTCAGATTCACTGCAGACACCACTCTTCCCTCCTTGTTATCATTGCAGGTTACACTTGGTAGCTCTGGTGATGTTGGAGGTGAGGTCAGGATCACAGAATCCTTCCAGTTGGAAGAGGCCTTTAGGAACATCAAGCCCAGCTATGACTACCTAGTTCTACCATCTATTAATGATGTAGAGGTTTCTCTCTGCTGCTTCTTCTTTCTCATGCTTTTAATCCACTGCTTCTTCTTTCTTACTCATTTTCTCCTCACCAGTGTGGGTCATCCATGGCTGCAGCCCCTCTGGGGCTCTGCCTTCTCTGCCAGCCAGTACCTCCTACTCCTCTAGTCCACTTGTTTCTGCATTCTCTCCTCCTCCTAAGCATTTTCTATCTTTTATTAAATATGTTTTCATAGAGAATCCACCAGCTTGGCTGATGGGCTCAGCTGTCTCTGTCATGGTCCATTTAAGTCCTTCAAATTTACAGGACAAGGTACTCTGTAAACCAAACTTTATTTTATGAGCTCATTAAGAAAGAGCACAAACAAACTGCTGTCACCATTTTCACAATAAGGGACCCATTTTATGTCCTAAAAAGGTAACAGATCTATCTTTAGCTGTTGAAATTAACTAAGAATTGACTAATAATTTATGCTCCCACTTCTAAGTCTTCCACTTTTTTAAGAAGCAAGTAGCACTGATGGTGTTAGGAAATGATAGAAACAGAACTGGGTAAAGCCAAAGGTCTCTTCAAGCCATTATTCTAAATAATGTACTGAGTGTTTATGGAAGGAGTCTTAAAAGGAAAGGTTACCTGCTCCTTGCTAGATACAGTTCACATATTTCAGAAATTTCCACTAAATTAACCTTTCTAGTTCATTTTGTCAAATCAGTTTGTTGTTTTTTTTTTCTGAAATATGCTTTGAAGTGTATGGCATTTTAGTTAATACTGAAGTATTTTTTCAACATATATATTAATATAGAATTTTCTCATTGACCAAAGAAAAGCAATATTGGCTTGACAGATCTCAGTCTTGCTTTCTTCACCTCCACTCTGCAAAACTGCACAGATTTTCTTGCAGACTTCTTTTGGTCTTTTCAGAAACTGGTTTGCTTGTGACAAAAATAAAACGGTTTTTAACTTAGGCTGTTTACTTTTATGCCTGTGATATATTTTATGTACTTGTGCTGTACCATGAAATAATTTTATGTTATGAAACAAAATATTTTTATACTATAAAACCTTTTTTTGGTTTTTTTTTGTCTTTTGTTTTTTTGAGCATTGGTTGCTAAACTTGCTATGCTTTTTCAATTCTTACTAGTTCCTGTCTCTCTCCTGTCACCCCTTCCCCTTTTCCACAAGTAATTACTTTCTACCTCCTTTTGATCTTATGTGAAGGTGAGGAATCAGAGAATAAAAATGTTGTTCTTTCCAGCATTTCATCCTTCCTACCTGATTTTATCATTCCTGCCCAGCAACTCTGACATTTGGATTTGTTTTAAAGCTTCTTTGGCTAAGAGTGACATCTAGTTCCAGAAAATCTGTGTCATGTCAGTCTTTGTGCAGACAGCACACATGTACACTGTACCCTCTGCCTCCCAAAGAGAGGTGGTCACTAAAATCCTAACCATATTAAAATAGCCAAGATTTCTGTGTCTCTGAATTCTACCAAGGGTAAAGCAAATGTGTCCCCACTAAGGGCCTGAAGTCCTGTAATTTCTGCTGTGTGATAATGGCACCCATGAGTGCAGGGAAGCTAAACCTCAGCAGGTTCAGATCTCAGTTGTATAACGTCCCCTTGGCAGTGGAGGCTGGAACAGAATCCTTTGGGAGAGATATCATCCATCCCTGACCTGTGGATGTTAGGGTAGTTTTGCTGGATTTAATCACAGTAAGAAAATCTCTGTAGGTTGATTCTACTGGTTTGTCACCAAAAGTCCTTAAAACCCATTCCAGTTCTGTATTTGGTACCATTTGATTTTTCCCTCTTTTAATTAATATATTTTGCTTTGATTTTAAGGGGTCTGACAGGTGCTTGCTGTATTAGAATATAAATATAGGGAGATCTCCTGAGTCCCACTGAGGAAAAGCAGTGAACAGTTTAATTCCAAATTATGCAAAGGGAACATTTAAATTTTCACACAAGTATTTTCACTTATGAATAGTGGAACAACATCTAATTGGCAGTTGCACAATTATCCTAAACTGAAACAGCTGTCTCTCTCTAATCTTGCCCTCCTATCCTTCCAGTGAGGCTTTTTGATTAACTTTTTGTTCTTAGGATAGCAATTTGTACCGAGGATCTAATTAAGAATTTTATGTAACACAGCCAAAGTCCTCCTTTTGCAAGTCTGTCTCACCTCAGTCCTACTAATCTTCCAGCTTTCAGTATGAAGCATTCTGAAATGTCTGATATTTCAAGCTACCTCTTCTGGTTGAAAACTATTTCAGCTATTGAAAATCGGGAGAAAGATCCATTTGATTCTTTTGTTCCGGTAAGGAAAAATGTAACTTATTTTTAGCACGAGGCATATTTTAAAAAATTAAATTATTAAGGTGAAGCTTTTTTTTAGGGGGGAAAATATGATACTGTATACTGTGTATAAAATGAAACAGTTATTTTGACTGATCTCTTCTATGTTTACATCAATATGCATTACCAATTTTCATCATATTTTACTTTCATATATTTTGAAAAACATTTTACTTATATTTACTTATGTTAGTGCCATGTGCATTGAAAATCTTTATTTTCCTACATGCAGTCACAGATGCTTTTGTTGATGGGGCTAGGTAGACAAAGATAGGAAAGGAGAGTATCTTACTTTCTTCCATGTATCTTCATTTCATGTGAAATACAAATTTGACAGGGTATCTTTAAATGAAAATAGACTAATACTGTGCAGAATAGACATACATCTGAACTGTTAAATATATTATCAAGAATATAAGAAATTATTTAAGTACTTATTTAAGAACCATATCAGTTCTGTGCTGAACTAGTAAGTGAGCAAAAGTAAGTCCCTTCAATACCAGGTGGGCTGATAGCAAGAGCTGCTTAGATCCCTGTTTGTGTATGAGTAGAAAGTTTATACTATAGTTGAAGGAGACATTTCAAAATGTGTCACAAAACAAAAAGTAGTATAGAAAGGATGGTCTGTCTTTAACTTTGGAGTCTCTTGATTTCTCCTTGTTACAGCTGCCCAAAAAAAAAGAAAAAAAAACCCAAAAACCCCCCAAAAAACCCAACCTGGTGCCTCCTGCAGATTCTGTGTTCTGACTGTAATATTTTCTATGTCATTTTTCTCCCATTCCTCTGAAGCACACGATGTTCCCATTTCTTGTCCTCCCAACCAAACATTTATTTAGTATCAGGGTCAGGTCTGCAGTGAGGTTTTTAAATGTTAGTGCTCAGAATTGGTGCACCTTCCTGTGAAGTTGGGTAGCTTTTGGAGAGGACCATCAGTTTAAGTGTTAATTTTTCCCAGACGTCCTATGGCGAAAGTCAGGATTTACAACAGGCTGAGAATGGTAAAGATATTATTTTTGCCAGGCATCATGATTTGCTGGATGAGGGGGATATGTTGAAAATTTTCCATTTCACTTGGAGGGTGGAATTGGTGCCTAAACAGACAAGATAGGAGGAGACTGGATCTGTCCAAAGGGTAAAGGCTGCATCGTGTCTGAATGTCAGTTGCATGAGATAGATGCTGATTTGTTTTTTGAGACTGAAGCAGTGCTGTAGAGGAACAAAGGAAATCTTAAGTTCCTAAAGCTGAGTATTCCAAGGACTGAATTCTAAGATTTTGATGCTTGTATTCTTTCTAATCCTGCCTTAAGAATCCAGCTCCTGTTGTTTCTAGATGCTGTGCTAAGTTGTTTTACAGGTGTTCTATTACCTCATGTATAGAGAATAACTTCCACTACTAATTCTGTGTCAGGAAATGTTTTCTTTTTCCTTCCTAATAGTAATCACAACTTGTTTCTGAAAGTTCTCTGCTGGAGCTTTTCCATGAAAGGCAGAAAAACAAAGCACCATCATATATACAGTCATCTTATTATTGCTGTGACTGGTTTGCTATTGTTATTATTATTATAGGAAGAGGCAGCCTTGACTTTATGAACAATTTAATGTTCCAGTGTTTTCAGGTATCATGTAAATGCATGAAGGTTTGCTGTGACATTTGAAGTTTATCTTAATATATTTGCAACCCCACTTCTCTGTCTTGGTAGTTTAATTCTCACAGTCTTTAGGTTTTATGTCTCTGTGATTGTTGGATTCATTGTTCAATACAGTGACCGAGAGGTCAGTGTTGTCTCTGTGTATAAGGAAGGTTGTTTGGTGGGTTGAGTGGCTTTTAGTTATGCACCTTCACCCAGTAAATCCAGAGAGTGCAGAACTCTCCTAATCCTATCCAGATCACTGTTACTAATGTATAACAACAGTAGCATCCTAATTTTTTGTTTCTTACATATCAGAAAATATGTATTGAATTCAATCCTATAATCTAAGAATGATCTGATCGTATTTCAACGTGTTGCCTTCTGTTGCTTTTTATGACTGCCTCATCAGAAAAAGTGCTATGTTACTTGTTGCTAGATAAGTCACTCCTAAAATTGCCCCCAACTATTTTAATTCATTTGAAGATAGTCATATATTACTCTGTGTTTTTGCATCCAATTCTAGCCAAAACAACACTGTTTGGATGTGACAGAATATTAAAATACAAAGATGAGGAAAGATCTCATAGGTCACGTTGTCCATCTGCCAGAATGTAAGCACTGCCTACAGTATGCATTTTAGTGCTTAGTCTAAGTTGTTACAAAGTGTTGTAGGCAATGGGGCTTTTATCTCTCCTCTGGGGAGATGATACTACTATTTGATGAAATTGCCACACAGTTGTATCACTGTATAAATCTGCTTGCCTGCCCTTGGCATGAAATTGAAAAATATTCTCATGCTAAGAATAGCAAAAGATTTTTTGAAAAACAGACAACTATCATGTTCCTGATTTTAAGTTTTTCCTCAACATTATTCATAACGTCAAATATTTTTTTTTTCATATTCCTTCCTTTGATTTTAGTCTAACTTTTTAAATCACATTTTAGTGGTAACACAGTTATTAACGCCCTTAATCTAATTTTCCCAGCTTCCCAAGAATAGTCTTCCCTTAATTATTTCTTGACAGGTTTTGCCTTAATTTTTCTCCTAGTCCTATAATTTTGCTTTTAACTAAGTATGTTTTTAAGGTCTTGTACAAGTTCTTTGAAAAAATGACAGTTTTGCTGTACCCTCCAGTCATGTTTGTGTTTCTCAGACTTAAAGTGGCCCCAGGCGTTTTCTTTACCTAAGTGATGACATATAGCAGAGCTACTGTTATGGCACCATTACTAACCTTGAGTTCAGCCCCTTTACTTGGTGACATTTTACAAACCTGTGGTGCCATGTTGCATTGATTTTGTGTTTTGGATTTATTGGTAAATGCTGTTTCTAAGCATTAAGAGGTTGACAGCAGCAGCATCTCAATAGACTGTATGTTAGCAGAAAAAGATGTAGTTTTTCTTCTCTGTGGAAAGCTCCTCTATGAACAACAAGTTGCTACTTTATGTGTTTCTATTTTTATACAATAACATTTCTTATGGCTGCAGTACCGCTTCCACTTTCTCTTTGTTGCCTCTGGTACTCAAATCAATGTTTTCTTTTATAACCAAAGACCTTGTTCTTTTACTTTCTTCTGCTGTTGCCATCCTGCCTCCAATGCATGGTTTGTAGTTTTATCAGAAAACTACTTCAGAGAGTACTGAATGAGTAACTGTTCTGCAGTGAAATTTCAGAAGAGGTGTGTTCTGGGCAAAGCAGAAGGGACTTGGGGACTTTAACTTAACTGTCAGTTAACATAAACATTTTATTATTGAGTTGGGTATTAAAAACCAAAGATGGTTAAACTAGCTTGGGAAAAATGAATTTCCTGCCCCTTACAGGCTGAGCTTCACTCCAGACTCCTCTCCTCCCTGGAGCTGACGCTGTAGGTCACAGTCAGTCCCTTCCACCAAAGCAAGGGCAGCACAGGGGATTGGAGGTGTGGTTGGGATGTGGTGGTTTCTCTCTTCCACACCTTCTTCTACACTTTTCTTCCACTACTAATCCTTCCTTCTTGCTTGTTTCTCTGGCTCCAGCACAGGCTTGCCATGGGCCACAGGCCCTTCAGGGGGTTGCTGGCTCCCCCATGGAGAATCAGAGGTGCAAAAAGCTTATTATTATTATTATTATTATTGTTATTATTATTATTATTATTATTATTATTATTATTATTATTATTATTATTATTATTATTATTATTATTATTATTGGTTCAGAGCAATCACCAGCTTTGCTGATTGGTTTTGATTGGGTCATATTCCTTATAAGAGGTGCTTAAATGTAGCAGTTTAAGGAATAACAAGGTACAAAATCTAGAAACTGGAGTGAGGTTTTTCCGCTGTGACATTTTTTAAAATATGAGGGAAATTGATCCGATGAACACAAGAAAATGGTGTGTATGTATTTCCACCATCTATGCTAAAACAAGTTTGCATCATTCTTAAAGAAGCATCTCTTTTCTTCAGTACGAACCTGACTCATGAGGATAGCCCTTGCTCTTCTCAGAGCCTGAGGCATTTCTGCTGAGTACTACAATCTGTAAAATGATGGAAAAGTCACAATTTGAGCATGCACTGTCCTGCAAGTCATCCACAGGGCACCCAGTCTCTCGGGCAAAGGGACTTCAGAAAGAAGCCTGAGATTAAAAAGCAAACCCTGTGATAAAATAATGAACAGTTGTAGTTTATGTAACAGTGCATCACCGTCGAGAGATACATTTTATGCCACATCAGGCAAAACCTTGTAAAATGCCTGACTTGCCCTGAACCCTGGATAGCTTCGCTTTACACACGAATGTTTCTTGCCTTTTGAAATAATAAATAAATAAATAGGAAATGTAAGCAATAAATCTTTTGCTGTGAGTGCAGTGGTCCTGCAGAGATTTAGGGTCTGAAAAAAGTTGTTGGCAAGTGATATATTTGGACTTATTTTGTTAATTTTGTTCATCACATAGTGATTCTGGGACATGAAGGCACACTCTGGGACATCAATTAAAACTTTTCTAGAGGACGTTAGGTTAGAAGTTTACTTCTACTGACATAAAAATCAAAACCCTCTTTGCTCCAGTATAGCCAAATTCAACTTTGATTTTATTGCAGATATTCAAAATCAAGTTTAATTCTTTTAAGTTCCTCCTGAAGTGTTGAACATATAGTCACTAAGGGAAAGCATTTGGCAAAATAACATTGCTCCTACAGATACTTAGCTAGAACAAGTGAGTTGCATTGATGCATTTTATGGAGCCCAGTAACCCCCAGTTCTTCAGGTAACTTCAGTGCTGAAAAAGGAGCAGTGGTGATTTCAGTACCTCTGAGTATGAGAACCTTTCTAACACTGAAGACACTTTCTTCTGTATTTCTTATTCTTCCTCTCAATAGAGAGGCAGCTGTATCACCAGGGAGTCTTGGTCTCTTACGATCTTGTCAGGCAGAGGTGAGTGCTCCTTGACACTGATTCCATTATTTCTGGGCTGCTGTATACAGTGCTCAGTGTAACTGATTAGTTCCTGAAAGGGGGATGTTTCTTTGGAATTTATGTTCCAATAAGCCTCTGGAATAGATACTGAATTCTGTTAAAGAAAATTCTGTTTTGTGTTTAGTTTATCATTCTTTGTTTTTGTTGTTGTTGTATTCATCTGCATTGTAATTTTTAGCCGATTTCTTTCTGTGTCTTTGAGTCTGTTGATCAAAGTCTTCATGCAGAAATAAAGTTTCCACTCAACCTGCAGGAACTTCAGGCTGTAAAAAGGTGACAGAGTAAGATATGGGATATCTGCTTTGTGAGCTTGGTGTACTATGATTTTAAAAGTAAAGGACAGAATGACTGGCTTTGCTTTGAGTTTGTTTCCCTCTCTCTGCAAGGAGTTTCATCTTTGTTCCTGTCAGGGTTGAATTATGCATTGTGACATGTCACTGGGGCAAGTAAAATGCCTGAAAAATGGGTGCATGGTTTTTCTTAGTCTCATAGTTTCATAGTGTATGTGTTTACATGTGTAGTACATGCTTATATGTGTTTAGGTGTCTGTCTATACACATACATACACACACACTTGTTACTTAGTCTTGATATTTTCTGTAGAATTTTAAAATCTGATTGAAGAGAAAAAAATGTATGAAGGAGTCTACACTTCTGAGTGGTGCAATAAATTACTATATCCTATATTAGTATGTCATTATACTGATGTAATGGTAATAAAATATTATCATGATTTATGTAATAAAATTTTAAAGAAGTACAAATCCATAGCTTTATTTTTCACTGTATTTTTCTTCTAATATTACCTGTGGTGTCAAGGCAGATTTTTCAGATGTTTCATCCTTTTATAAAATTGTTCTGAATTACATACAAACTGAAAAATATGTATACATATCAGATGTCATAGCTTTAATGATAACTACACTTAGAAAAATACCACATGGAATGCATATCTATTTTTGTTCTCAGTTCTAAAATTTTCATATCTAGACTTAAGAACATACCAAAAACTGGCATTGCCTGGATTGGTTAAATCTGTTTTTTCTAATGAGATGTGATTTCATGCAGATTTTGGGGAAAATTCTGAAGTACAATGGAGAAAAGATCAGAGATCAGATCAGACATCTAGGTAGCAAATGAATGTTTATGGCCCATTCACTTGCAAAAGGCCGTGAACATGTGCTGAAATAGTAATTCTAAATAGAGGATTTAGGCCTAAATTTCTGTTCAGAGTTAGAGTACTGGCGTAAGACACTTTTTTTTTTTTTCTGGTGAGTCAGTAAAGGTGTGCTAATAGGACCTCTGTGTCAGTCTTAGTATGGCATTTGGCATCCTGGTATGAGACAGATGGATTCACCCTTTCTAGTGATAGGAAGGTTATCACCTCAAAGTTTAATGGGCAATAACATTTAGTTGAATAATATCTTCACTGGAAATTCAGATGTATCGTAATTATCCCTCATTCTCTAAAGAGCTTTTCCCATTGACATTTCTGTGTCCTTCACTGGATCTCATATTGGGAAAAAAAAGTTACCATTATGTTAATCATTGCTCATGCAAACTGCTAACAGGCAGAATCAGTACAACTTAAACTTTAATAATTGTAAAGTAGTTGGTTTCTTGCCATTTCTTCCAGCAACCTGTGGATCCATGCAGATATGTTAAATTTTCCTTAGGTCTAAATTCTTTTTTGTTTAAATAATGCCACAACTAGTACATTTTAAATAGGAAATTATTCCTATAGGTTAAGTGAGAACCAGGGTAAAACCCCAAGCCCAGAAATAAGGCCACATTATTTAAGGCATCATTTACCTTAAAATTAAATGGCTTTTCATGAGATTGCATTATATATGTAAGGAAAGGCCTCAAGTATTTCTTGAGGCATTTTTCTTCTATTCTTGATAGTCCTTTTGACTTCTGTTTTATTTTTAAAAGTAGAGTTTGCTCAAAAATAATTCTTTAGATCTTCAAAGAAACCCCCTATCTTTCTTATTTTCTCTTTAATAGATAGTAAATTACTTTTTGGTCCTTTTTAGTCATAGTTTGTAATTCAGTGGTAAATAAAATGAAAGTTGTGTATGTTCTGTGATATTGAGGCCTCATAGCATCTCAGAGAATTACTGTTTTGACATCTAAATTATCATTTAATCTTTCCTGCCATTGTGTGTCAGTGTAAATCTATTTCGTATGGTTTTGAAAGGAAACTGTTGAAAATATTAAAATAATTTAAGCTCATGCACTATTACCTTCCTAAGGCCTCAAACAATCTAACACATTATATCTAAGAGATGTGGCATCATCACCATGGCTTAAAGGCACAAACATAGGGACTGCTCCACTTTGTGTTATTAAGACACAAAATGCTAACACTTTGAAATAAAATGAAACAGCAGCTGAATATTCCAAAGGGTGATTTAGAGTTTACAGCTGGCTACCTGGAAAGATAAGCCCTTAAATCTGATGTTCAGTTCACAGTCAGGTGTCTGCAAAAGATGATAATAAACCACTGATAACTCAACTTTTTAAAGTGGTAATACATACACTGTTGTATTACTCGAAATTTCCCAAACCCCTTATTTTGAGTTTACTTAACTGTAATAATGTAGATAATGATGGTGATTCCTTAACAGCAAAACAAGCAATTGAGTTCTGAGTCAAATTAAGATCTCACCTAGGAATAAATATAAATAGATAATTTCAAAATAATGACCTATCTTTTTAGTGGTTTCTGCTTAAGAAGTACTGTGCTGTGCTTATTATTTTAAAAATAGTTACCATACACCTATGCAAGCATTTCCATGGTCTTGTCCAGAATACAGCACTGCATAGTACGAACAGTTAAAACAAGGAGCTATAAATGCTCCAAAAAGAATGAAATTCAATGTAACATGGATAATCTATAAAACTGTGAATGCTCTAAGTAAAACTAGTCAACCAGGAAAATGGTAGTGCTTGTGGAAAAGGGAAAGTTCATCTTGTCTGAGAGGTATGAGTCATGTCATATGCTTGTAGGAATTTGGTAGCAGAGTAGATGTTCATGACCATGTACCTTTTTTTTTTCTTTTTTCTCTTTTTACTGGCTTCAAGGGCTTTCACTTTATCTTGCTTTTAAGTTGTGCTTTTGGTGGAAAAGCAACTAGACTGTCTGACTTGCTGCAAGCAGAACAATCTCATACATATTTGTGGAAGCAGTCTGTTGTGCTCAAACCCTTTAAAAAGAAGAAAGAAAAATCTTTCTCCTTTTTTTCCCCCAAAGCTATTCAAGTTTTGTCCCAGCTCTGCCAATCTGTCACTGCAGCTGCCAGTGTGATGCCTTTTCTTCAAAACACAGAGATGGCTCAGCCTAAAGCACTGCTTCCAGTCAAGGGCAGGAAAAAGGTCTGTGCAGGGAGCAGTTATAAGGCTGAGAGCCCACATGGTGCATTGTCAGCATAACATAATACTTAATGCATAGGTAAGGATTAGGGGGGAGAGGAAAGTACATGTGGAATGGGGAAAAACAGACCACTCAATTCACTGTATTCAGTAAAATTCCATCTTCTGGTGATCAGCTTGGATTTATTTTGCAGCTGCAGAATTAAGAACTTGCTCACAAAGGCCTCTTGCCATCTTTAAAATCTGATTGAAAAGTCTGTGAGCCCTCTGTATGCTACCTGACTTAAAAGAGGCCTGTCTGTTTCCCAAAATAATTATTAATAATTTTAATTCATTCTCCTAGTTACAGAAATAGACATGTAAAACTCACAAGATATAAATAGATTACTCAGTTTATGCCAGCCATTGTGTCTCTGTAAAACTTTGGACTAAATTAAGCCAGTTTTGGAAGTCTTTTTTGTACCTGAGAAAAGCTAGGTAAAGAATAATTAAATGTCATGTTTAAGACTACAAAGCAGCTAAACAGGCAGAGCTTTGAATAAAGTCACTATCTTTTTTTTCCATATATCTATTTCTTTTCCTCACCCAGTCTCAAACTTAGATGGGTCGCTTATATATGTTTGATTATATAGAGTGGGACAGATAAGAGGCAATGCTACCTCAAAGACACAATACACAGAGATTCTCAAGACAATCTAGAAATTTTTGTGTGTGCAGTTGTTAATTTATGCTCAGCTGAAAGCATTCTCGTTGAGCTGAAGAACTTCTGTTTATATATATAATTTGTCAGTGTTCTCTATAAGTGTGCAGGAATCTGGGTATCTTTTTTGAGAATTTGGTGAATTAATGCATGTGACCAGTTTATAAGTCAGAATAGATGGAGACACATCATCCTGAAAGCCACAATCCTTCTGACTCCCTGTTGCTACTGATCTTCCCTTGACCGATCCCTTGAGTAAATACACTGTGATTACAGGACTATTTTGATGGTATTGTGTGCTCCATGGTTAGCACTATATTTAGGGCTTTCTCCAGTGGTAGCAAACTGTCTTCTCAACTCAGCCTTGAACTTTTTTTAAAGCAGGAGCTACACACAGAGTACAAGTAATAAAATCAGCTCCATTTCCTCCACTTAGATGCAATGCTGCAGGATGTCAGTGTTCTTCAAATTACTGTATGTTAGTGAGAGTAAACCAAAATGCATTAAATCAGCTTTCCCACTTAAAAAAAAAAAAAAAAAAAATTCAAACCACCACGCAGGCTCACTGCCCCACACATGCATGCAGACAACCACATGCACAGATAGCAAAGGGAGGAACAAAAAGGAAAATACATTGCTGGTATGAGTTGGTACTGAATGGTACCAACCATTTGGTTTGTCACTACAAACATCTGAAACTATTGCTGTGTGAATTTTGTCATTCTCATCTGTCTGATCAGGATGAAAAGCTTTGGTTAGTTGAAGCTCAACTCTTCCAGACAATAAAGACTACAGTAGGCCTGGTTTTAAAATTAAACCTGAATAATATTTAGTGTTTGAAAGACAATTCTGTACAGGCTCTGTAGGAAGACTAGACAGGGAAGGACCAAAGGACTGGCTTAAATGCTCAAACTTTTGTTGTTGAAGGGGTGATGGGCCAAGTGAGAGGCTGAGGGTCAGGAGTAATGTGTCCAGTTCTGGGTTCCCCTGTATGCCAGTGTGTTGGGTGGAGGATGATCCTGGTGACACACATAATAGGGTCTGGTTCTGGTGTGATGCACAGAACGTAGCAGAAAAGAGCTCTGTTTGTTCAGACTAGGGAAGAGGCTGTAGGAAGAATCTAATTGCTGTCTTCAGTGATAGTAAAGTTACAAGTAATTCCAAATGCCTAAGGTTAAAAATATTAGAATCATAGCCTTCAGCTTTCATCTAGGACTCTGAAGTGTCCAGTATTATAGGGCACAATGGGAATAACTGGGTACAGCTGCATAGTATTTTTGCAGATACAAAATATTTTAATATTAAACTGTACCTTACTATGATAGTGGATAAATGCATGAAATGCAAACCCACTAAATTGTATGCATTTCATTTTATATTATTTTATTCACAGGTTACACAGTTGAATACAAATATTCACATCAGTAACTGATGTGCAGTAACATACAGGTTCTCTGAACAGAATTTTTTACAATAACCATCAAAATCAGAAATGGTAATACTGTGAAAGTATTTGCATTCCTGCACAGATGTTACACTCTTCATTTGGGTTACATTAATCGGGTTTTGAAATCCTGCAGCAAATATTTGAAAGGATATAAATATAAGTAGGATCAGTGTTTTCAGTGGTGCTGTAACCATGCTCGCCATGCACAAAGAGATCCTAAAATCTATACAAGTTTCAAGTAGAGGAGTAGCACCCATACAATTTAGATAACTAGAACTAATGAGCTACTTTGCTAAACATTAGAGTGTTCATCAGGGCAATACAATGCCTGAAGAGTCTTTGCTGACCAAGCAGGCACCAGTCAGGCAGAAATGGGGTGCTCTCCATCACTGTTTGTACTTAAAGGGCAGCTACAGAGAAGGAGTCACAAGGACAAGAGGCAATGGGCACAAGTTGCTCCTGGGGAAGTTCCATCTGAACACAAAAGGAAAATTTTTCACTGTAAGTCCAGTCAGACATTGTAATGGTCTCCGATGGAAAGTGAGGGATTCCCCTACTTTGGAAAGTTTTAAGTCTCAGCTCGATGGGATGCGGAGACATCTCATATAAACAATAATATTAGAAGGTTTGGACCAGATGGTCCTTGAGGTCTCTTCCAACCTGACATTCTATGATTCTATAATTCTATGATACACTGGCTACATGTTGATCCTTCTCCTCCTGAGTCTTTGAGCTATTAGCAATCCCATCCCAGCAGTTCTGCCTCTGTCTCACATTTTACTTGTGGTGAGTGTCTCTACACTTTCTCACAGCTCCAATGTTTTTTTCTGGAGTTTAAGCCAAGGTTATGCAGCTGGTTCTAATCAGAACTAGGCCTTGAATCAACACTGCTGAACCCTAGCATAGGAAGAATAAAAGTTTATAGTATTTCAGGTGGCTGGGTATAGGTTTCATCTATAAGTTAGAGATCAGGTTGGGAATCTCTACAGATTCACAAATGTTTTTAAACTGGATATGTATTTCTAAATGAGTATCAGATGAATTCATATGAACCAGGAAGAGTATATAGCTTTGACATAAATATAGTATTATAGATGAATTTATATATGCTACATACTCATATAATGGTGGTTAATGTAAACATAAAATGTTGAGGTTTATACACTGCAATGATCAGCTGATCATATTGGTTTTGCTCAAATACAAAAAGTGAACTTGTAAGGGAAACAGAAACCCTCACCTCCAGAATCCCCTACCTGTAAGATGAATACATCATTTTTCTTATAGGTCTACTCAAACAGGAATACTTATTAAATACTCAAGATATGATCCAGAGCCTAATGAAATAAAAAAGGAAAGACCACAGCTTTGTGATATGGAAGCTCTGAAACTATTTCTTTCATCCTTAACTGACTGAACAGTACCCAGAGTTATGTACTGTTGTACAATGTGGATGCAATGGGGATATAATGGGTATTTCAATATTAATTTTTTTTTCTGTTTACCTTTTTCAGGCAAGCCCTGCCCCTATAATTGTCAACACAGATACCTTGGACACAATCCCTTATGTAAGTATTATCTTTTTTAATAATACTTAGATTGTTTATTTTCCCACAGAAATTATATTCGGTATTGCACAGATGTTATAAACAGATCTTACAACGTGTCTTTTACGATTACACAATTAATCCTTTTCTAAAAGAAGAAATCAGGAAGGAAGATTGTATTCAGGTGAATTATAGCATATTATAGACACATAATTTGTAATTTAGATGTCATCATACAACTGTAACTTATGAAAACTAGCCTTTCTTTCAAAAAACCTGTGATTTCATTAAGCCTTTTCTTCTTCCTATGAACATAAAGTATGAATATTTCCTTTTAGAGCAGCATATCCCCTCCTAGCTTATTAAGAAGACATCTGGATGCAGATCATAATATTAAAATGGTGCAAATCTATTTGTCTTTCTACATTCCTTTTGTAAATAAAAACTGTTAATGAAAAATAACAGCACAAACTAGATGACTTCACATTTTCTTATCGGGTCTTCATTTTTAAGACTTAAAAAAAAAAAAACCAACAATTTTACCCTAAAATAAATACATGTTTTAATTAGTATTTAAACATTTGCTTTTATACAGGCATTGTCATTTTTGAATGTTAAAACAACTACAGTTGAAGATAAAGGACATTGAGAAAAGCAAAGTGAATGCAGAGCAGAGTAAGAGTCTCAGATGATTGGAGGCACAAAAGGCAAGGAGTATGAAGCTAGTCAGCCACTATATAATCCTTCTCCCAGCATACCTACACAATTCATATTGCTGAGTTCTGTCTTTTAGAATTGACAAGGAAGTTTAATAAGGGTTTCCCTGTCCATCTTGTTTATTTCTGACAGTTCACAAAATTTAGAAATTATTGTGCAGAACACATGTAAAGATTACAGCCAAGAGCAATTTAGAAGAATGATGCTGCTGTAAAGCAGAAGAGAATTAAATCTCCTGTTGGCAATTCCAACGATTGTAAAGGGTAGAAAAGTTAAATAATATTTCTCCATTCATTTGCATTCAAGTTTCCTAAAATGCTTTCTATCATTTCTAAATCTCAGTTTCCCTTCCTGACATAAGAATTATCTGCTCAGATTTCACTTTCAATGGGTCTGGCTTTACTTCTGTTTTAATGAGACTTTTTACACTTAATGTTCTCTAGGTCTACCAAAAGGGACATTGTAAGCCCCAGTTCTCATTTCCAGCACTGGACCTGTGCCCAGGATGCTGTGCAGCTACAGTGTTAGAATTCCTGAATACAGATGCAATTACCCAAGTGACAAGATGTTCAATCAATATGATTTGTTCCCATAACACAGTCTATCAATACTTTTACACTTTTATACCACTTTTGTATTAGTCTTCCCTTCTGTTAAAGGAAAAAAAAAAAAAAAAAAAAAAAAAGCAAAACAAATAACCAAACAAATTCTAGAGAAATACTGACAGTATTGTGATGCCTGTGGGCTGTTTTAGTCTCCAACACATGATGTGAACTAGATAAATAAACAGAAGGTGCTTGGTGTAAAAATAGACAATGCTGAAATAGTCTCATTACCCTTACTCAGTGCATGGGAAAAGTTATGCCCCTTAGATATGGGACACAGTAGAGCTACCAAAGAGGGACTGATTTAGATGAGGCAATAAGAAACGTCAAGGTGATTCATATCGGCAGAGCCCAGGCCAACATAGTTCCCCATAGAGTATGGGATCTTTGTTTTACAAATAGATATTTCTCTCTCATCAGGATTTATATGTTTGAACATTCTCCAAAAATGGGAAGGGTAGACAAACATATGGACAAATGACCTCTTCCTCCAACCTAAAACTTGGGAGAGTGGGCTGGGAGGCCTATGTTTTCATTCCTGCTCCTAGGACTACTTCAGTTTAGCTTGGTTTAATTTGATTTTGTGGTGTTTCTCTGATGTAGTAACTGGACCAGACACATATTTACCTGTGTGTGCATTCCCTCCATGTGGTTGGTTGATTCTGGCAAAGAGCCAAACACTTCTCACTCCCCTCTTCTGTGGGGCAGAGGGAAAACAGAAGGATGGCAAGAGGAGTTGTATATTGAGATCGTGACAGTTTAACAGCAAAGCAAAATAATGAATTAATTTACTACGCCCCATGAGCAGGCAGTTGTTCAGCCATTTGTTGGAAAGCAAGGCTTTGTCTTGTGTAGCAGTTCTACTTGAGAAGACAAATGCCATAACCATGAATGTCCCTCCTTCCTCCTCTGTTCACTGAACTTTTGGTGCTGAGCACAGCATCATGTGGTCTGGAATATTCCTTTGCTCAGTTAGTCAGCTGTCCTGGCTGAGTCTCCTCTCAACCCTTTACTCACAATTTGCTATTGTAGGATGCTCAGAATGGGAAAGAGAGGAAGACTTGATGCTGTGCTGGTTCTGTTCATCATTAGTCAGAACAGTGGTGTGTTATCAAGGTTTTTCAGCCACAAAACCAAGCATAGCACCTACAGGCTACTCATGAAGAAACTCCCTCCCAACCAGACCCAGTACAGCGTAGAATAGCATGGGAGGCCTAGAACACAGCCTCTAAGATTGTGTCAGTGGGGCATTGTATCTCAAATCTTGGAAAAGGCAGAGGAAAATCCCCTAAAAGTGGATGAACAAAGTATATGATAATGCAGCCATTATATAATTTCTCTTTCAGGAAATATAATTTAGGAGATATACCCTAAATAGGTTTTTTTTCTCTTTTCAGACAGGTCAGTTCAGAGAGATAACCAAAAGCTACATTTAGTTATTATTCTGAAACTTGAATATGAGTCAATCACCTGCCATTTCAGCATTGTCAGTATTTCCAGACATGCCTGCAGGAAGACTATAAATGCCTGGTGAATGTTTAAGCATCTTTAAGAGTTAGCTAGCTAGTTATTTAGGCTTCTAAAAGTCATCATTCTTTTTTAGCTACTGTCTAATCAACAATCTAACACTCTAGGGACAAATTATTTTAAGGACCAGAGAAGCCAGGTTAAATTATGATATTTTCTGTCCAAATCTAAAAGCAGTCAGGATGTAACTGAGCATAGAGTAGCTGATACTCACATAGCAGCAGTGTGTCTAAAAAACCCAGAAGTGCTGATTTCAGGGCCAGAGTCATGGCAGATCCTCACTATTCAGTTCCATTTGTCAAACCTTCAAGCCTCAAAGCACACTTGGAATTCAGGAAGCCTCATATGGGAAGAAAAGGCAGAAATTTTTAGATACTACCAATTGGACCATGTTTTCTCTGATCACATTCTTTTACTCTTAAGCAATTTCTCTTTTGTCTTATCCCTTGTCCTTTAATTAGATTTTGTTTATTTTTTTCCTTTCTAATGTTCATCCCAAAAATCTGAGTGCCATTTCTCAATTAATTTGTTAAATAAAATTGCAAGAAGATTTATATGGAAGTGATACATCAGACAAAAAATAGTGTCATGTTAGTTTTGTGTTTCTGACTGCTGCATTTTTTAAGATGCTTTTCATGATGACTGCTTAATGTTGTCCACTCGTTTTTTTTCAAAAATAAATAAAATGCTACTAACCTACAACAAAACAGAAGCTTTTATGTTATAAAAATTTTTTGGCTTTTTTGTTAAATAGCTATAACTTTCATTGTATTTAGCATAACAAAGTTAAGCAAGGCTTTTTATGCCATGTTGAAATTATTTTCAAATTTTAAACACTGGAATAAGCATGGATTTGCAAATTTTGGTGAATCAAAATAATCTTATGTTTTTCTGACATTACTCACCACATGATAGCCTGAGAGATCACTGGATAAGGTCAGGCTATTTTTGGTTTTGATACTTACCACACCGAGGCTTTTTGTGACTTTGTTAAGCTGTCAGCTCAGCAGCACCTGTCTCATTGTTTTGTTTTACACAATGCACCTTCAGTGCATTTCCATTTCCATAACAGCTCTGCTCATCTTCTCTGCCACTCTTCTCCAGAAGATACTGAGGGTTTACAGAGTTTCACAGCAATGATTACCATTCACAAACCATTTTCAAACGTAATGTTTCTCCTGGTCCACTAGAGAGGAATTACCCTTTACAGGTAGTATGCAACTGGTAAACTGTGATTTGTCTCATTAACATTCTAATGATTTAAATTAATGTAAATAAACGTTTTGGTGCTGTTGACATTCTTCAAACCTTTCAACTCAACAGTTAGAAAAAAAAATATCATCCTGTGAAGGACTGTTTTTCAGCAGTATGCTTTTTTAAAATGAGACAAAAGAAAAGGTCTTATTTTATTATACTCTGTGCTATTCCTTATAATTTAGGCATGCAGTGAATACCAGGGGAAAAAAAAAAAAAGTTAATTAGCTTTATTTCTAGGTTCAGTGGCTTGAAATCTTTGGCTTTCCAAGCTTTGGATGTGGGAATAAATTTGATAGGAAGGTTCGATGGTACAAAACGAATTATTCTGTGGCATTTTAAGCACAATTAAACATTTGTGGGGGTTTGTTTGTTCTCTATTCTTTGGCTGTAAATTTTTAGATCTTTTTGTTTAATGAGAAGCATTAATTTAATAACACATGAATCATCACAGTCTCTCTGTGGCACAGTGTAAGCCATATTTATTTCTTTTTTAGTTTCCAAAATGCTGTATAGTTGTTAAAAGTAGCCATAAGGCTGCCTTTGCTGTGTCACTTTCAGAAATCGATGGGAACCTTCTAATTTATTTTATGATGGAATTTTATTTTCCTTTCACTTTAATTAAACATAATATAAGTTCAGTCAAGTGCTATGATTTTTCCCTTCCTCACCCTGCGTTGTCACAATATTAAGAGCTAAAGAATATGTATTTATTCTCCTTTAGGTCACAATGAATTCTTTGTATTTCATAGAATCACAGAAAGCTACTTTCTTCAGTTTCCCATTGTTTTTTATTATTGTTCTTGTTAGTTATTGTTACTTAATTCTGGTTTCTGTTTCCTATTGTGCCTCCTATGCTCAATTCCATGCAAATGCACTCAAGTTGTTTCCTAAAGAAGTGATTTTCAGGCTACTTAGGTTATGTTTTTGTGAACTGTATTCACATTTTTTTATTGCTTTCCCCATGCCTGAGCATGGCCATACAGATGACTGTTGGATGTCTGGTGCATCCCTGCCTAGAGATCCGGGATCTCAGACCTTTCTGGAGTGTAGCAGTTGTTCTGGGAAAGCTCCTGTGCAGGGAAATGTGGGGCATGGTAATGCCACAGTGAGGAGGTTAGGAACATTTTCAGCTTTCATCTCTGCTATACCAGTCAATTAGAGCAGCCTGGATTAGAAGGAGGTATATAAAGACTGAAAGGCTGCAAAAAAAGAAAAATTCTTACTATTCTGACTGTAAAAAGAAGGGGGGAAATTCAAAAATTTCTGAGACAGTCAGTACTTTAAAGTCTTTTATTGGATAATATGAATGTAGACACAGCCTAGACCCAAACAAGTGAATTTTATATATTTCTACAACAAAACATCGTGTCTACAATAAATTGCATCCTGTGGCATTACATAATGAAGATTGACTCTCATATATTACTAAGCTCATGAGCAAATTTTTTAGGACAATGGTAATACGACAGTAAAAATAAATTTTTGTCTAAAAGAGTAAGATATGAATTTTCACAAAAGTAGGGAACTCTTGGATTTGCAATTTTTTAATTTAGTACATTAAAATATCAACATATAAGTATATATTTTTCCCATCAACTTCTCTTCAGAAAAAATTTGTTGCTTCTTTCTAAATTAGTTTGTGCATAGTCTTGAAAGTGAATTAGCACATCATATTATCTCAAATAATTCTTATGTTTTCCAAGTTGTTAAACATCAGTTTTAAATACTTGTTTGTTGCTTACACTAATCTTTTAGTCTGTTAATTAATGTGCAAGAGAAAAGCTAAATCTGGTTGTACTCTGTGCTCGTTTTTAAAAACTGCATTGTCTTGGCTTCTCTGCTTTGGCCTTTGAATTGTATATTGTGTTCTGTATCTCATTGTTTCTGCACTGGGGCACGAGATATTTCTTTTATAATAGCAAGACTGACAAGATTGAATTGAATCCTTTTTACAAAATATTTTGAGAACATTAGTGAATAAGGCACTACGTAGCCCAAGAATAATGAAGTAACAGAAAACAACTTCATTTGAGCAGTAAAAAATAGAACAATCTTCATCCTGCCATCTGATGACTTAAATGGATTTTGGTATTATGGACAGGCAAAAATCATGGTTTTGCTGTCCAAAACATGAAGCAGAAGTACAGAATGGATCTTATGAACCTAGTTGCCTCTATTTCATATCCATTATTTTTCTACCTGAAATTCAATATATTTCAAGTCTTTCCTTTTAAAATATACTGTTTTAGAAAGGAACACCTTTACAAAAGGGGTCGAAGTGGTTTTAGAGAAAAATGTCATTTTTTTTTCACTGGATTGCCTTTTACATTAATGGAAGCATGATTGAATATTTAGGCCTCATCAAAGACAACATAAAAGGAATTAAAATAACTTCAAGATTTTGGGTGATTTGTTTTCTTGAGAAATGAGCACCACTTTGCATATTTGAGTGCTACATATCTTATTACAAAAAAACAAAACAAAACAAAACAAACTCAAAAAACCAAAAAAACCCAGAAAACATTAATGGTGTAGGTAAGGAAGGAGGTAAAAATATCAACATCCTGTCAATATCCAACAAGTAAAAGCATCCTTTGGTCACATATCTGATTGCTCTTTCACATTTTCATTCTGCAAAATTACAATACTTTCATTTTCAATTGCCTGTGAATAGCCCTGGCCTTTAGATTCAAGAAGTTATTTCTGTAGAGATTTGATTGAAACATTGCCATTAGCAGACTGTAAGAGGGGAGCTTATTGAACTGTAAAAAGAGCACATAATACACTCATCTGTGTCCCTCTGCTTCAGGTGGACACAGCAGAGAAAATGTCTAATGCCTCATACGTTTTGTGTTTGAACTATGTACAGTGCATGTGCTTTAGCATTTTGGCCAGATCATGACTGTGTTTGAGATGCAAACTCCCAGAATTTACCAGTTGTCTGTTGACACACTGGAGATTATGTAACAGACTTTCTGGCAAAAAACTAAACTCAGGAACAGGCTCCTGGATACCCCCTACCATCATGCTGGATATCACTGAAATAAACCCCTCAAAGAGGTTCCATGTTTTGCTTTTGCAGAGTCTCTTCCTGTTGGGATGCTTTTCTTTATCCTTGTAGCCTCTACTGTGAGGAAGCCAGTAATGGACTGCTCTATCAGTTATTTTTATCACTCTGAGGAAAGCCATATATCCTTTTTTTTTTTGGGGGGGGGGATGTGTATTCTCTTCACTACACCGACCTATACTTCATTTTAAATTTGTACAAGGTAATTTGTCTATGAGCAGCAGAATGTAGAGTTTGTCTGCTAGAACTGTTTGGAGCAGTTGAAGAATCGGGTGAGCCTGTAACTGTGTGACCCAAACTGACCTAAATTAAATGTAGTTTGAATTTGGTTTTGTCTTGCTTCCCTAGCCTTGAATTATCTTTTGCTTTTCTGTCATTTTTGATACATTACACTACCCACCTACAGATAACACTACTGGATTTTGCAGCAGTAAGCTAAAATCAGATCTGTGGGTTTGCAAGGATCCAGTGGTTAAAATAACCTCTTGAAGATATACTTCTATAGAACTGTCCATTGTCTTAAGTCATCAAATCCATTGTTTTCATAAATTCTTCTGTCCATATTAGTTTTTATTTAGGGGTTCATTTATATATTTAGGAAGTTAATAAAGCTCTTCAAGTACACAAAGCAATTTTTCCTCAACAAAACCTTTATTTTTAATTACTTTGTCATGAAGTCACAGTTCTGAACTGAATTGAGAAAGAAAGAGTACAAGTGACTTATTACTTATCTATAGAATTAAATTGTGATTTGAGACAATAGCACATTGAGGTAGATTTCACTGTATTAGAAAGGTGTAGAACTTAACTGGAAGCTGTTTTCAAAAGTTAAAGAAGAGTTAGCATTATCATAACAGTTTTCACAGAATCACAGAATGGTTCGGGTTGAAAGAGACCTTAAACATCATCTAGTTTCAACCTTCTTTCCATGGGCTGGGACACCTCTCTCTAGACTGGGTTGCTCAAAGGCTCACCCAGCTTGGCCTTGAACACGTCCAGGGATGGGGCATCCACAACTTCCCTGGGAAACGTGTGCCAGTGTCTTACTACCCCACAGGAAATAATGTCTTCCTAATATCTAAATCTAGCCTCTTTCAGTTTAAAAACATTCCCCCTTGTCCTGTCATTACATGCCCTTGTAAAAAGTCCCCATCTTTCTTGTAGGCCCCCTTTAGGTACTGGAAGGCCTCTATAAGGTCTCCCTGAAGCCTTCTCTTCTCCAGGGTGAACAACCCCAAGTCTCTCAGCCTGTTTTCATAGCAGAGGTGCTCCAGTCTTCTGATCATCTTTGCAGTCCTCCTCTTGGCTCACTCCAGCAGGTCCATGTCTTATGTCGGGGTTCTAGAGCTGAATGCAACTCTAAATTATATAAAAGAAAGAAAGAGCTTTCCAGTTCCATGATTTTTCATTTTGCAGGACTTCAGATGTTAGTCAGACAAAATACAGAGCTTTGTTGGCAGAGACTGATGTATTCCTTTAACTTAGCACTAAGAAGTAAAGAGAAGGTATCTGCTCTGTATAAAGCATAAAATTAATTCTGATTAAAGATGGAAAAGAAAAATATTTGGTTCATGTCTTATCAGAAATGGAAGGGCTTACTTTCTGTGATGCTTCCGTTCTTTAAAATGAGATATATCTGAAAATATATTTTACAAGAACCCTTCTTTGTAATTTTAAGGATATTTAATTTTTATGCCTACAGTTGATTGAAGTTTTGTTTTGCAAACTACCTCTTAACTAGCTGAGGAAAGTTTGTTGTTATTCTGGCAGTACATCATGCAGCATTAATAACAACACTGGATAGAAAAGATTTCCTTCTCTTATAATCTTTTATGTATTTCTCTTAACATTATCCACTGCAGATTTTATAGGAGTTTTCTTACATTATCAATGTTAACTTCCCTAAATTTTTATAATATCTGTAATGTGTTCTTACTCTTTTCCTACAGCAATATAAATAAGGCTGAATGAGCACCATTTTGCTTTAATAGAAATGCAAAATTAACTATTTACATTCTCTCTCTTTTTCCCCCATGGCTAGCCAGGGTTGAGCTGATCCATGCTATAAAACTACCACATCTTCAGCACAGTTTCAGGAAATTCTGTGAGGCAAAGTCCCTGCTGTTGCAAGGCCGGTCAGTTGACTGTGTTAGAATGTGACTCATTTCTATTTCACATTTTAAAACAATAGAAGCCCAGGCCACTTTTAATGCAGTGATCTTGTGAATCGGCCTTTATGGTAAATGATGTTTTTAATCAGTGTTTAGTTGACCTAGCTTTCCATGTATAGTAGCAAACCCAAACATATCACAAATATTACCTGCTTTCCTTATCTTAAAAATACCAACTGTCATAATTTTCTAAGAAAACTGACTTAGTTTGAGGGTAATAGAAATGAAAGAAACCTGGGAAAATTTCTATATTACAGAGATTAATAATAAAAATAAATTATAATTGAAGTGCATTTTTAATATATTTATATTCACATATTCAATCAGCTGTCAAGTGATTTATGCCTGTAAACCATTCTGCTTGAAGATGGAAATAGTTTAAAACTTTGGATTCTTTTCAGTTGTAAATTATTTGTGCTGAATACATGATGCTTTATGTTAGCTAGGCAAAAAACTCCACTTCAGTGGATTTTGGCAACTATATTTTTTTCATTATTTACACAGCTTAATTGAGCAGTAGTGTGGTCATAAAAAAAGTCAGTCTTATATAATGTCCAAATTTAGGTCTTATACTTTGCAAAGGTGATGGAAAGATGAGCACAGCACACTGGCTTTTTCTCAAAACCATTGAGCTATAGTAATTTTTCAAATAATGTGCAACGTATAAGTTTGTTTAATCACTCAGATTTCACCATCATGTTTCTCCTTAGTAGAAGCAGATTGCAGTTAACTTAGTAGTGCTGTTTCTTGCCCTATAAATTGTAAAAGTCTCCAGCTATCTGTACGACCTCGTTATTCCCCCAGAGGAGAACAAATGTAGTTTCAGCTGCTGCTTTCAATACTGTTTTATTTCTTTTTAGAGACATCATGTATTACTTTGAAGTTTGTTTGTAAAATAAGTCAGAGAAGTGCTTCTCTTTTATTCTCCAGGCATTTTCTTGTAGTAGGATACTCTAGTTTATGGAATTTTTTTTTCATGTGTCTTGACATTGTTGAAAGACATCCAACTTTCTTTCAAAACAGGGAACAATCTCCAGGCCATGAGCCATTCTCATGACCCAAGGTAACTGATCTGATCAATAAGGTTTCTCTTCAGTCAGGACTGTGCACCCCTGCTTCAATTAACTTTAATTAATTTCAATGAACCTTACCTCTATATGCAGAGGCAGAGCTACAAATGATACTTGACTTTCTACTCAGTTCTTGAATAATCTTTTCTATATTTAGCTGTAACTAAAACCTAGTTAATTTGTATTTTGTAAATATACTACAGTATTCCCCTGCTTTACTGTAGTTAAAGCTTTAATGTTGTATAAAGTTTGCCACCATACACACTTTGAATGCAGTTTTTGATTTCCAAGTCTCTTACTAGTCATTGTTCTTTCCCTGGCAATTCTTAGTGAAGAATCACTCAAAAAGATTATAAGAACAGTTTTGCCTGTCACATTTTTAAACTTACTGATTTAGTGAAAATAGGAATTAGGTAGCAATGAGCCCTCAAAGTTAAGCCATTTCATGGGGGTTGTAGTCCCAGTAACTAACCATGCAAACAGCACAAGCATAAACCTAAACATATGGCTGAACAGATCAATCCAGACACAATCAGCACTCACACAAAGGTACCACCCATGTTCCCCTCTTCCCCATATGTATGTATATATACAGATGCACAGTGTGAAACCAGTAGCTGAATTTAGAACTGAGTGGAGATGGCCTCAGGTCCTTGCTATCCCAGATGCTCCAGATACACACACACACATTCACACCTCACATAAGAAAACAAATAGAATTATGGAGTTTAATAGAAGACATGATAGGTGGATGCTTAGGAGGCACAGGGCACAGACAAAGAAATACACCGACCAGCCTTGCTTATATATGACTGGACGCTTTTATCCCCTTATCCCCTTGTTTTCCCATGTTTGTTCCTCTCCAAATCACCCTTATCCCTCCCTTTTCCAGACCTTTATTTCCTTCCTTAAAAATCCCTTGAAGTCTTGTTACAATGCCAAGATGCTCATTGCCTGAATCCCACCCCAGAGGCAGTGATACCCTCCCCAGTTTGTCAGGTGCTCTCCAGCTGCCCCAGGGTGCCCATGAGGCTGAGGCTTCCTGAGAGGAGACTGGTCTCTGACAGGGCTTTAGGGGTTCCCCCACATGCTCTTGTGCCTCTGTGCTCATATGTGTGCACATCTCTGATGTGATGAGCCTGGGAATAGTCAAGCAGGGTGTTATTTGGGCTCCCTAACCTACCACTGACTCATTGTGTTCCTTTCTGGGGGTGCAGGTAAGCTTTTATCACACAGCCTAACTCAGCAGATGCCAAATATGGGATAAAGCAGAGGAAAATGTAATCCTGAAAAGTCCTGACACATCTTTGCAGGTAACATGTCAGACCATCCAATGAACCCAGGAATGCCTGTTTAGTGGCCTTGTGGCTATTGAGCATTTGATATGCAGGGGATATATTATATACAAATATACCAGTGATGATCACTGGCCACTACCTTTATTACATATTGGTGAGATAAAAACAAGAATATTTTCAAAATTTCTGCTGCCATATAGTTTACAGATTAGATCTGAAAATCATAGGTTTTATTATGTCAGGAAACCTCTAGAGAACATATGAAAGGGTCCTTCATGTTACTTGTAAATTATGCTGCACTCCTGAAAAGGAATCATACAATACTTACTTAATACTTAGTACTTAAAATATTAATACTTAATACTTAAAGTGATACTGCATAACATTAAACATTTTCAAAGGATTTCTGTGTTTCAGGTATACATTTTATTGTATTAGAATATTCTTAAAGTATTTTTTTCTGCCATAGATTTTTTTCCAACACTGCTTTCTTACTCTGGGGGAACTTGTGCAGTGCAAGCTTTTTGCATGTTTTAAAGAGCATTATGTGTCAGCAGTTTTCTAAAGATTTATCGTGGCTTTTTCCTTAGTACTCCAGTAAAGCATCTCTGCTGTTGTATGCAGTAATCACTAGATAACCTTAAAAGCAAAGCATAATCTTCCTTTTTATTTATTTTTTTATTTTTGTCTTTTTTAATACTAAGTCAATGAATAGAAAATATTCCAAAAGGAACATTGAGGTTCACATTTAAGATTTCATCTTTGTATTGGAAATGATGATGAAGGTGAATGAAAGTGATTTTGTCTTCTGTCCTTAGATTTAAGTTGAATAAATTTTTATGAAAAACTGAAAGTTCTCTCAAACTTATGTCTAAAGATTTTCCTACCAAGGAAGCTGAGAAGCATTTGGAACAATTTGGTGAATTTTGGCTAGGCTTAGATTGTGATCAGTCAGTCATGCTGTATTAGCTGCTTCTCGGCATATTCACTGTTAATCTCTGGGAACAAGTTACATCAATTTTCTTTCCTTGAGCTTCTGGGGAGGAGCAGAAAAACCACTCTGATTTTGTCTCAGCCATTCAGATTGCCTGTTTTTTTTTTTTCCTGCAGCAAAATTAATGGGGCATGAGGGAGCCGTTCTGCTACGATTTTATCTGTAGAGCGCAGAGGACTGTGGCTCTCTGCCCACACATACACTAAAGAGTCTTCCAAGATTTTAAGAGAAATAGTGAACCTTTCTGTTGCTATAAAAATACTTGTAAAGCACGTGATTCTGTGTGTAAAAACCTAGTCCTGTGGAATACACGAACATTTGTTTGTAATTCTACACATATTTTATTTGTGTGAATAATACTTATTACTTGTTTTTATTATTTGAGCAGGTATTTTATTTACCTTCCCCTACTGCAGGCAAAAGAACATTCAGAGATGAATAAATGTAACCCCAGTTATGGTAGGCAAAGCCCAGTGACACCAATGGTATTGCAGCAGTGTTACTGACAATACAGTTCAGCCTTCAGCTGTTGCACCAGAATTAACACACAAGAGGAAAAGCACCCAAGAGAATTCTTTGATTCATTCACAGGCAACGGGGTGAGAGCATGGGAGAGAATATTAATTCTTAAAGGTAAACAAAGGTGCTGTGAGACAATTTTAGGCACAAAAATATGAGTCAGAGTACATTGTCATTTAACAGATTACATGAGGTTAGATTATGTTGGCTATATATTAATTTATTGAGGAAATGGGGTATGCCCACTATGTGTATTATATATTTCATTACATGTGTATTTCATTACATGAGTGCTACTTAAACATGTCACAGATATCAAAGAATGCACTAAATTATGCTGTTCTTCCCTTGCTTAAAATTTTGGCAGTTAATGTGCAATTGACTTTTCCCTAAAACCAAGAGAAAATTTATCTTAAATTATTCAAAGTTAACCCACTGTTTCTGTATTAATTTCTGCTTTTTAAACACTCTCACTACATTTACTAGCCTTTTGAATAAAATTATGCAAATTGATGTATTAAACATTATTAAAATAACGTTTTATGTCTCAAGTTACAAGTACTTCATAATTTTGTTGATGAAATAAGGTCAATCAAGCAACAGCATTTTCCCATTTTTTAATGTATCCTGTATGTAGAATGAGATATTACACAGGAAGATCATTTACAGAAATGGATGAACTGCTCAAACTGCTGAAAAATTTTGATGGATTTTCTTCTAAAACTGAAATGGTAGAGATATAGGAGCCTGACAAACTGAGAGTTTATGATAACTCATTTGTTAGGTTGTCAGCAGTAGCAGAAGCACAAAAGAAAATAAAAGGCAGAGTGACTGCAAACTTCTGAAGCCATACACTAAATGACTTGAATCGCACAAGGAATGAAATTTTTTGGAATGACTGTGTCCAGTTTTGTGTCCAGTTTCAAATTCTTGCACTGAGGTATATTATAAATGTAAGATATAGAAATATATGGGGTTTTACAAATTTATTTATTTGTATGTTTTAGGATGCAAATCTTAGTCTAAAGTGTCTCTATATAGTTAGTGCACCGATACAGGTCCCTCAGATAGCAATTCCATCTGAAGACAAAGGCACATGTCATAAATAACCCCTCTTGCTTCCTCTCACCAGTGTCTCTTAAAAAAGGCACTGCTTACCTTAGGTTTCTTCCTGATAGACAGCTAATATGATTGCATATGAATTTCTGTTAGTGTAAGGGAGAAGACTGTAAGTACAAAAGCTGAAATTTGCATGCTTCTTTTGTTAATACAAATTTCATACAACCTGGAAGTGCCAATCTAAACAAAATTCATGCATGGATGGCATTTTGTTCCCATTTCCCATGAAACATTTGAAACCATGGTCCCTGCTTTGATACACTCCATGGATTCTGCTTATGAAATTGGGACTTCTGCATTAGATCTGTCAAGTGCTTACGCTTATAATACATAGCCACTTTTCTTCTGAGGTGTATATAGCTATTATCATAATATGAACAAAATGAAGATGAAGGGAAAAAAAAATAAATCTAAGCTGTTGCTGAACAAGGGAAAAAAAAAATGTGAGGAGTGAGATCAGAAAGTAGGGGAAGTGAGAAGAGAATTTGGACAAGGTTTTGAAATGGCTAAGAGGGAAAGAAATCAAGGTTCATGGAGTATATGAATGACTTAATAGAAGTTGTGGGAGAAATTAAAAGTTTGTTGGAAAAGATGAGTAGGTGGAAAGCTAATCATGAGTAAGTCTTATAAAATAATAAAGATAAAATATTATAAAAATAGCGATTTGGGAATCAACCAGAGGAGAGTAATTATGCTTACTTACTAAATGGTAAGTAAGAGAGAAAGAAAGGGTGATTATGCTACACAGACAGTGAAGAAGAAGGGTGACTAAAAATTAAGATCTGAAGAAGGATATAGGTGACATCTAAGATGAAAAGAATGAGCAAAAAAGCACTCTTTGAGCAGGGAACCAAGTTGATCATGACTGTGCTGCAGATCTTTACAGGTGTTGAACAAGGGATGGATTTCACTTCTTCAAGAGATGCTAATTGTACTTTGAGGGTGGTATCTTCATTACAATTTTTACACTTTCTGATGGTCGAGTGCTCTGTAGGCATCTATGAAAGGTCCCATAGATCAGTTGCACATACACTGTAAGAGCAAACTTCCTGATAAAATACAAATTTCTTTCAGAACCGTATGGTCTTCCACTCTTCATTGTTCACACTGAAATAGTTTTCTTGCAACAAGGAAGTTTTTAGGTAATAGTAAATTTTAATTCAAATATTTTAACATTGGCCTTGTTTCCTAATAGAAATATGAGTGAAAAGAAGAAAAGTGGGCTTAGTTATGTTCTGTCATTGAAAATAGATGTGGAGTGTCCCATAGAAAAAAGCCCAGAAAATGTATTCATTCACTTAGATAAAAAAGAGTGAGGTGAAAAACTTTCTGGTAGCCTCTTCAGGATAGTTTGAAAACATAAAACCATCATATTTGAAATCAGAGAACGCAGAAGGCTTTTTTCTATATGCACTGAGAAAGGAAACTTCTAATGCTGTTGGAAACTATATCAAAAGGACATCAGTGGCTTTCCTTTGGCAATTAATGAAGAAATAATCTACATCTGGAGATGTCAAAGGGCTAATAAGGATCACTCTCTTGTCTTGCTGATAAAACAGAAATCATGAAGGGCCATCTAAATCTTATACTTGTTAAATTACCCAAATAGCCTTGATGTTTCTGAAATTTAAAGTAGACCACCTTATAAAGTATACTGGAAATTTGTAAGGGAGTAATATATCTGAGGGTTACTTGTACAAGAGTTGAGCAATCCTATATTCTGTTGAGGTTTGGGTGTTGGCAACTGGTGAAACCATACAGCCAGAAGAACAAAATTTGCATGTTGTGTGAAAATTTGTGGCACGGTAGTTATCTTGCTAAGCAGCAGCCTTCTTCCTTGAAGGCATCTAAAAAACAATATCCAATTAGATATAATTAAAACAGGCTTTGTTTGTAATGAAAGTTTACAATTTTTTTTTTTTTTTTTTAGGTAAATCAGTCTGTCCTTGAAAATCAGACTAAGCATAATAAACAGATCTAATAAATTTTATTAGAAATAATAAGTTCAGTGGTTTCGAAATATTAGAGTTATATAAATTGTCAGTCTTTTGATGATGTTGTTGCCACACTTCTTATAATTAAAATTAATATGATGACATCTTTTTCTTATTCAGTGTGTAGATTCAGTTGTAGATGTGCAGTATAGCAGGAGAATTAAGCAATGGTTACTTGTTTGAGTGTAAACAGGTCTATCAAATCAAATAATTGCGGAAGTATAAAGAGAGTATCAAAACATTATTATGAGAAAAAAATGTATGTGTAAAAGTCTTAACAAAATTACAGAGTATGTGAAAATGAAAAACCAAACAGACCATTTTTCTAAAAGGTTTTAGGAATCTATCGTTATCTGTAGAACTGAATGTACAGGGGACTGCTTCAGCTGCTTATGCCATCCTTAAACTGTATGAAAAAAGAGAATCTTCTTGGAAAGTCAGAGTAAAATTCTTCATGTAAAGGAACAAAAAATATGGGTTTGTCAGGTTCTTATTTTGGATTTATTTCAGATTTTCCTCAAAACAGTACATAACTCACATGCACCCTTTTTTACCTGCTTATTTCTTATTCTCCTCATGTTTCTTCTTAGAAATATAAGTGACCTATTATGATCTCTAGCAGTGATTAGAGCTTCACCAGGAAATTGCTCTTGAATGCTGGAGTCTAGGTAGTTACTGTACATTATGTCTCTTTCTTAAAGACATTTTCCTGTCAAAATTTTTGAGAGGGTCCTCCAGTATAACAAATGCAGCTGGAAATGAAAGGCAATGCTTACCTTTCCTTTGCAAGTAGTTGTTTTAACCATTGGGACTTAACTGAATTATAGTAATTTATTCTACGAGGGCTGTAATTTCATCATGGTCCAGATCATGAACATATGTGTAAGGTCAGGAGACTGAGAAGACTTCTTACATCAGACTTCTGATGTATGTTGGTGTTGATGGTCCTGAACAAGAGGAAGGCCCTCAAAATTATCTAAAGGTTTCACGCAGGCCTTTTCTTCAGGTAGCACAATGATCCTTGCCTTTGAGCTTCTAGAGAATAGGGAGGGACTGACTTCTTCCTCATGGACATCCGAACCAGTTAAGCTTGTAGGAGCAGGTGCTGGATATCAAGCCCTGCATGTGCTGCTGGTTACAGGTGCAGACAAGCCTAAAACAGCAATTGGAAAAGCTGCTAAACCAGAGATCTGGCCTTTCACTGGTATGTAATTATGAAAGACACTCAACATCCTTTAAGTAGAACTTTGTTGGCAGTTTAAAATTAGGAGTAATGAAGAGGAAACAGGTTTAAGGCAAGTCCTCATCAAATTTTATACTTTGTTTTTAGACTGTTTGTTATGTAGTGGAAGGAAACTTCAGGGACACAATTTGTCTAACTTCCTTGAGATTTCAAGTGGAGGGTGAAATGAGTTAAGACTCAGAAGTGCCTGTTTCTTCCCACTGAGTAAAGAAAGATAGAGGACTACCTCAGATTTCAGAATTATAAAAATTTAGTCGAGATTAAATATATCTGTTTTCAATGTTGCACTCCTGAATGATGAGAATATTCACAGAGTTGGAAATGCTCATAATTTCTTTGGATGTGGGGGATAAAATCATATTAAATGGTATGGATTTGTTCATACCTACTTAAAATCATACAGGCCATGGTGACTTTTTTGTGTGTTCATGCTGCAATCTAATAGAAAAGCAGAACTGAGAAAACTGGTGTAAAGAGAGAAACAGGAACGTGTTCCCACTACTTGCAAGAAATTGAAGTTGCAGGTCCAGGCAGCTTCTTTAGGTGCTTTGCCAGGCCAGAGACAGTCAAGTTAAAGTGGACAAAAGCAGAGGGTATGACTGTATGCTACTAAATGAGAGGACTGAGAAGCCAGTTCCAGCACTGCAGCCATGATTCTCCTCCTGCTTAACTATTGGCTCACTTTTGGCTATTTGTTTCCACCAGGCTCCAGACAGAAACAGCCTTAAGCACTGAGACTTGGCTGAAAATTGAGTTTAAATTAGCAGTGTAGATGCAGCCAGAGAGTCTATATATGAAATAAGATGGTGCAAGGAGTGAATGCTACTACATACATCATAATTCCACCTACCCTAGGTAGGTGCAATCTCTTATTAGGTCCTTAACAAAATAACTGCATTCATCTTCTGTGCAACCAGCAAGAATAAAAACAGAGGAGTGAAATGCATATGTAGATAGACATGCTTAAATAACAAAAGGAGTTGGATTAAGACCACTTTTTTAATCCGTATAATCCCTGCTGCTACAGAGCCTGATAATTTATCTCTGCTGAGATTACTGGCAATTTGAACTTAAAAACTTTTTTGGAAGTGTGACTGTGGATGATAAAAAGAACCCCTCAGATGATCAGAATTAAGATATTGTTTGTATGCAAATGTAAACTGAGTATTCAGGTTGTGTTTTCTCCTTTCATCTTTATATAGAGGTTGCTCACTTGTCCCTCTTTTTCTCATTTTGCTGCATTAATGAGTTTTTAATGCAAAGGAAAAGTGATTATAAGCAGTGAAGCAAAGACAGCTTTATAGAGCAAGACTGAAGAATTGAAGACGTAGATCACACATATCCACCAACCTAAGATAAAAGAGAAGTTCATGAAAATAGAGACATAGATAGCTCTGATTTCATTATCATTAGGCAAGAAAAGACAGAAAATGGCACACCTTTAATACTACTCATACCCAGTAAGTTGCCTACATTAATAAAAGAGTCCATGCAGAAGGTATTAAGGTGGTAACATAGAACAGGAGACTACCCTATAGTACATTTTTTATAGATACCTGGCTTTGGTGTGGTGTAATGTGATTACCAGATTGTAATAATGTAAAATACACAATTGTTATGTATGTATGAAATGTTTTATTCATTGATGCTATGTTTTTGTTTTATTGTTAAGCATGGAATGTTTATTTAGACTTCTCTCCATCTTTCCTTTTGAACACAGATTCTGAGCATTGTATTTCTGCTTCTCATTTCACGGTTTATCAGATCTTGAATTGTAGACAAATTAAATAGCTGGTGGCTTTTATAGGAAACCTTTGTTTGGTAGAGACATCTACCATGTTATAATTTTCACAAGAGAGGTACCTAATTACATTTGAAGGGTACTTGACTAGATAAAGAATGGTTTGTGTACAGTATTTTCTGATTGCAGTTAGAAAGCTAATGTTGAAAATTAAGAGCTAGGAATGGGCATGGGTAGTAAATGTTCTTGTTCTGAGAATAACTAATTTGCTCCTCCAAGATTAGGTCAGTCCTAATATTTCACATCAGCTTCGGTCTTACAAAGAAGAGGTTTATTTCATTATGTATAAATTAAGTAAAACACTAAAGCAAAACTATTTTCCAGGAAATATCATCAAAAAAACTAAACCATCATGATTCATGAGTGATATCTTTTTTTTGAGAAATATTTTCTTGCCAAATCATAACATAGCTGACTAGATGGAGATAAGGCATACTTTGAAATTAATTTGGAATCTTTTATAATAGACCATTTTCATTATTATGCAGTTTACGTACAATATATCCAGCCTTTGTAGCTTTCTCAGGTGTGGTACTCTACCCATTTAAGAAATGAAGAAACTAAGAAAGGGATGTTAAGTGAGTTGCCTAAAGGGACAGAAAAAATCCATGTCAGACTGGAACAGAAGGTTTCAGAATACTGCTTAAATTAGTGTCATGTCTTCAGCTGATACATTTCTTGTCCAGTGCAATCCATTTTGGTGCTCTACATTTTGTAGCTTAATTTATTTTGACACTGAAACTCAGCATAAGAATTGCATTAATATTCTGAGACTTTTGTCATCCAAATGCCTATTGAAAAGGTCCTCTGTCATGTACTTGCCCTAGGTTAATATAGTAAACAAGATGTATTTCAGTGTATGTATCAGTGAGTGATTTTTACATAACAATTCTGAAATTCTTGTCTGGTTTTGTATTGCAAAGTAAATTGGAGCTCGTAAGGCAATGAATAATTAATCTTCCTTCCACTTGTGAGAATAATTTTTAGAAACAGGTTTTCTACTTTTGACATAAAACTATTACCTTGGAAACTAAACATTTGCAGAAAGTCCACAAACATGCTATATCAAATATTGGTAATATTATGTAAGTCATGTAGTTATCCATTATTTCAGTGTTTTACATGGTGAAATTTTACTGTTTTCAAGTTTCTAGGCTTGATCACATGCCATTCAAGACAAAGGAGAACTAGCAGGCTATAATTTGTTGTTGAGAAATGCTCTTCAGTACACTGACCATACTGATTTTATTTTCTTCAGGTTAACGGAACAGAAATTGAATATGAATTTGAAGAAATTACTTTGGAGCGGGTAAGTATAAATTATTCTTCTCCTATAGGAAAAATAATTATCTGTAATACAAGTGATGCAATTACTTAAGAAAATCTAACAATAAAATTCCTTATATTTTGAATGAAAATGTTCTTTCCTTACTCTAGAATATGTGAGCGATACAAAAGGATAATCCTTTAATATTTTTAAGAAGCTTCAAGTGCAGCAACTTGCAGATGAGTGTCTAGAATGCTCTTTTCCCCCATAACTGTATTAGTACTCAACTAATTACTGGGCAAAGCCTGTGTGACCTGGTACTTCTTTTTTAACTTGCAGACTGGAATTGTGGCTTTTTTTCTCTTTCAGCCTCTTTGATTTCCTTGCATGTGTGCATAATAGAAGATACAGAGTTCTATACTATAAAACAAAAATCGCAAAAGTGTTTTTTAATGTTCAGGTTACTCTCTACACCATTTCCATGTGTAAAGAATATGCTTATTCAAGTCTGAACTACATGAGGACCAGCAGCAAAGGCTTTGTTGGGAGTTTGGTTTAAAAGTAGCAAATGAAAGAAGGATATATTTAAGATTTGTGCTTCATCAAACCTGGATTTGGTGGTTTTCCCTTGTCTTATGGTTACATAATGATTTTCTTTAGACTGTGGACTTTGCCACAAGATCAAGGCCAGCTGGGCCATATATTGTGTGAGAAAGAAAGTCTAAGCTTTGTCATGTGTTATACTTTCTAATGGATGCAAGATTGTCATTGCTGAATTCCTTCAGTATTCTGCCGACATTCTGGCACTATGAAGTTTTGGCATCTTAGGAGCAAACATAGTTTGGTTCCTTTCTACATAAAATGTTTACTAAGATGTGACTGATGCCATATGGACAAATGCCTGTAAGGTAGCAAACAACCACTAAATTAGATTCTTAGATCATACAATTCATTGCCCTTTTTCTGTCTGTTATATTTTTAAGTGTCCAGGACAATGAATTCCATTGTTTTATTTTTAATTGTCTGGGATAATGAGTTTCATCACAACCATTCAACTTAAAGGGATATAAATTTATGCTCACATTGATTTCCACTCCCAGGCAGATTATGAAAGAGCAACATATCTTTTTACCATAGCATACTCATAACAGATAACAGATAAGGTTATAGGCACTTTAATCTACCATCTCTCAACTTATTTGCGCATCACTAGATATTCATTGGACGAGAGTTTCCAAAGGTCACTGAACAGAATGCATGTCTCCTGGGTGATATTTCGAAAACCACTTTATTTTTAATAGGCATGTAATTTATCAGGGTACATACTGCAGAACGAATGTGATTTGCATCTCTTGTACCTGTCTGGTGCAGATTGATAGAAATTTATAATATAATTATACAATATATCACTTAAAGACTGAACAACATTAGCAAAAAAATGCTACACATTTTAATGGAAGATATTTCAGTTGTTTTCTGGATGCTACTGAATCTGTGTCTTCTAATTATTACTGCTTGAAATGTTCTGTCACATGTATCAGTGATTTGTCTCAAAGGCAGAGTACTGTGTCTGCTGGTTTTTGTGTGAGATATAAAACACGAATGATTGCCTTTAAATAGCTGTCATTTATGTTAGACTAAAAGCATTTTCAGAAGAAAGACATACTCCATGTTGATTACCCATTTTCTTCCACAAAACTGCTTTTAGAAATTAGATGGAAAATCATCTCTTTGTATTTAATGGCAAAGCTGCAAAATGCATTAAGTTTGATGCTGTTGTGAGATAAAAATGTGGTTTGCCTTTACTGAACAGTTGGTAATAAACTTTGCATTCTAGTACAGTCATCCAAGTTACAGAATTCTATCAAAAGCTCTCAGATATTTTCTTCATGATTTTTACCTGCATTTTTAAATAGTCATTATAATTTAGAGGTCTTTGTAACATAAAAGATAACTTGGTGGAAGGTTTATTAGGGCTTCTGCACTCTTTCCTGCTTTTTTTAATAGCAGAATGGAAAGGAAGGACATAAAGGATTGATTACTTCAAAACACCTCTCTATATGCAGGGCAAGAATACCACCAATTTATTTGTAGGTCACCTTTGTCCATAGGTAACATGAATTTGTGGTATGTATTCCTGAAGGGAGTTACTGGCTTAGGTATGATCCTTGCCCCAGGATGAAGAGGTGGCTCCACCTCATGGGGTAAAACAAGACCACTGTGAGTGTATTGGCAGAATGTGTCCCTTGTGGAGCTGAGGAGCAGATCAGCAGGGTCTTTAAAATGCCAAAAGTAAACCTGCTAAGGAATTGGTGGGATGGACAATGCAGAGCTTGCTGAATGTCACTGAGCTGCCTGAGACTCAGCTAATATATAAAGCAATGATTGCAAGGACACAGTGGGCCTGTGTAGAAAGCTTTTTTTATTTTTGCTCTTTGACGTAACATTGTTCAGCTTCTATTTAAAGCGTTGTGTCCTAGTTTACAGTTTAACAAGATTTGTCATTTGTGCTTAAAAAGCTTCAGTGAGAGCTCAGAAAAAACAATAAATCTGAGGCAGATCCATCTTAAAGCTGTGATCAGTGCTTTTTCCATGAATTAAGGAAGTCTTAAGTATGGCTCTTCCAGCTCCCTCCTTAGTGGCACCCTCTTATTCTTTCACTCTTCTTCAGCTCATAAGAACCTACTTGAGCAAAACAATTACATAATTAAGATAAATGCAACAATTTCTCTTAAAAAAAGAAAAAAAAAAAAAAAAAAAAAAGGAAAGAAAAAGATATTTTTAAATCCTTCAACTTCCTCAGAGGATGTGTGATAAAATGCAGATCCAAGTGTAAAATAAGATTTGATAATTTGTAATCAACTACAGTACCCAAATGCACACTTAAACAAAATTGCGTAAAATAATCTGTTACCTTGCTATAGCTTGAATATTAAAACACCATAAAAAGGAAATTCTACATAAAGTGGCTTATTTTAGTGAAGTGAATCTTCCTTTATTGCAGGACTTGCAAAAAATGTATGCCACAACATCAAGAGACTGATTTGCACCTGTAGATCGGTGGTCGGTGTAGGGGATAATTCAATAGACTGTGACAAAGCCCAGTCCAACCTCTCTAATCTGGGGGCAGTTTGGTACAGTGCTGTGCTCAAAGACCTGTGGTGAAGAGAGGATTTAAACAGAAGTTGATGGAGTATCAGCCAATATTGATAGCTAACTTGAAGGAGAGTAAAGACAGGAGCTCACTTAATGATTCATGTTGGCTTCCTGCTGACATCAATGTCTGAGTTCAGATCTCAGTACTTGTTTGCTCATCTAACCCTGCCTATTCTTTAAATGATAGCAAAAGAGGGCAGTTAAGATTAGCAAAGCTGTTTTCACATAATCTTTTGATGTTTCACTATGTATTTTCATTGGGTATCTGTATAAAAGTAAATTTATATTACTTTTTGTGAAATAGACCTTTTAGAAAAATAAAATGTTATTGAAGGTATCTAGTTCCCAGTCCATTTCCATGATGAGATTGACTGTCTTTGGTATCTGAACAGGTCAAGCTCTCACCAAGAGTTTCCCCAAGGTTAAGATATGCATGAACTCCCTATTTCATTTCCTTTTATATTCTGATGGATTCTCTGGCCTATGCTAACAGCTGAGGTTACACTGCAGATGTCCCTGCTTCTAATGAACCACACCATTTTACAAAGATTTTTGGAACTTTCTGCTGTGTTTCTGCTTCACTGTTCATATCTGGTGGCAACTGGTATTAGAAAAACAGGTTAAAGATATTCCAAAAGAGCAAATTATGAATAATGATTTATCATTTGGAATTGTGCTGTGATACTTCTGCTAAATTATATTCTGTATCCACAGCATGCTGTGTACAGTGGAGAGCCAGGAAATCTGTTATCTCTCTTCTTTTCTTTGACTAGATACTTCAGTGACATAAAGTGCCATGAGAAGATTTCATTTTTCTAGTTCCAGATTATTGCTCTCTATGAGGCTGGGTTTCCACATTTCCACAAAATTCAAGGGTCTATTCAATCTCAACTATAAAGGCTAAACTATAACTACAATAATAATGAATGTAAAGGTTAATATTTAAAAATCCTGAGGAAACAGTAGTAAAAACAATCCTCACACATTCTGGTAAACAATTTATCCCGGGCCTGAGTTCTTACTTACCTTCGTACCTTGGGAACTCGAGGGATAATTAATAATGTTTTCTGTTTGCATCACTTTTGTGATGCACAGCACAGTGTCAGGAAATTCCTTCTTTATGTGGTTCAGAAATAACAGAGTGGAAGGGAGTGGTCAAGAAATGGCCGCAAAGTATTTTCAAAGTTTAAAAGCTTATACTGTAGATGCATGCCTTCTTAGAACCCAGAGTGCATAAATCAATATACAACTATCAATGGCCCCAGTGGAATAGTCTGACATCTTCCAACAGAGGAAAGTAAATCTTTTATAGTGAGTGTCCCTCAGGTACCTGCTGAGCTCCTCCAAAAGCAGTGTTGTTCTCCAAGTGTTTATTCCTGCAGAATTATAGATGTTTTCTTCACTGTTGAGAGCTTTCAGACTGGGTGCCCTTATTGTATTTCTTCTTTCAAGTCTCTGCCTCCTCCTAAGTGAAAGTAAGTGGTAGTCACTCTTGCAGCCTCAGACTGAAATAAAGTATAATTCAAAGGGAGAATCCTTCTTATTGGCTGGTTTATATCAGGCACATCTGCCCACAAGAGACAAAAGTACCTATATATGGATCTGAATTATCAGCGAACAGTGAATGTGACACCCATCTTTTTTACTGTTGAGCAGATAATTTATAAACCTGATCTCTTAGGTACCCAAGACTGGTGTGTATCCTTGTGTATCTGTAACACAAAGTTCTGTAAAATGAGAAATGAAATTAACAAAGATCCTTGAAAATACAGGTTTAGTGCAGGCAATTGCTCTGCACGAAATTCTCTTACACGCTCTAATTCCAATCATGGTTTAGTTTAGAGTTGACACTTAAAGGGGCTGTCATTTGCCTTCAGACTTTCTTATCTCTGGATGCGATGGCTTAAGTGAGGTCAATGTTCTCCTTTCATCTCTTGGGCTCTATAAGCTAGATTTTGCTTTGACCTCAGAATGCACAGGAAAGAGCTAATGAAAGGAGCTGAAGGAGCCTGGTGTGCAGTCCTGCTAATGTGACACTGAAATACCAGGTCAACATTTTCCAAAGCAACTGCAGAATTTGGTTGCATTAGTTGAATGACCTAAATTAAGATTCCTTGGAACAGCCTGATTTTTTTTGTAATATTACTCACCCAAAACATGTGACTTTCAGTCACCTCAGAGCAGCCCTAATTTGGCACTCAAAATATAACTAATCATTGGAAAACTTTGTTCCTTGTTCTTATTCTGTCAGAGTCATTATGCTGAAACTATTCCTGGGTGTAGAGCTATGCATGTCTTGTGGGGGCCTGTTCCACCTGTGCTTGGTAGAGGTACAACATGTGCCAGTCTGAAGTAAGCATGAAAATGTAGAAGATCTGGGATGTACCTTTTGAGGGACAGAAGTTTCTGCCCAGTGTTGTTAGGTGTCATTCTCCAAATTCAGTGTCTGGAACTGGAAACTCAATAAAGAGCTAGAGAAGTGAAGTACAGCTGTTAGTATTATAACCCTATTAAAGAGATGTGGAAAAAAATATTTTTATTTGTTGTTATTGCTGCCAAAAATTGCATTGGTATAGGGAGTGTGTTGAAACAGAAATGTTGGGAGTGTGGTGTAAGCTGCTCATGATTTTCCCAAAAGCAGTGATAGGATTAGGAGGACTGATCTCTTTAATGTTGTCCTCTCCAGACCAGGATGATCTGGACTGTTTCAGAACATGTACTGCTAGAAGAACTTGAGTTATCCAGGGCAAATTCTTAAAAAAGATGTGGATTTCTATGAAGCCACTGTTTATAGTGAAGACTTGCCCTATATTTCATCATTGCTACAGCTGTGAGGAGGCTGCATAGTTTCCCAGCTGTGGAGTGGCAGCACTTTTCATCCCAATGGTCACAAAGCCAAAAAAGGGAATGCAGAGGAAAGGGGAATTATATATGTGACTAGGGAAAAATAATTAACTTCTACTGTTTATAGTTTCACTGAGATTAGGAAAAGCTAAAATAATACTATACATTTAGTTTCCTCTGGGTACCTATCAAAGAAATTCATATTTTCATACTGTTAACTTAGAATCTTGATTTAAATCTAAGAGTCTGAAAAACACTGAATGGATGCCAGCTCATTTAAATCAGAATACTGTGTTTCCTTGGTTTTATCACTATGAAGCCTTTTAAACTCCTGGGAGGGCATTATCTCAGTGATGTCCCCTTTCGTGCATCTGCGTTAGCTTTATAATTCAGATAGAAAAAAATACATAGTTTTGATTTATACTTGATCATTCAGGCTTTCCAGGCAAGGAGTATTTTATTATTATGAATTAGAATTTTATTAATTTGTGTATTTATTTTTGAGAGTCTATGTATTCACTGGTTTTAATAATGCATACAGTAGTTTCTGGGTGTTTCTTCAGGTGAGGGGTCCACAATTTCTTTCAACAACTCCCCAGGTCCAGGGAAGATTATGAGAATTTTGTGGTTGTGTGAGAAATTTTAAATAACTATATTCTGTTATGAAAGCTCACGGTGGTACTTAGCATTTTCAAAATAATTTGAAGTTTTGAAGACTGCTCAAGCAGAAGAAAATTGGAGATTGCTTGTTATATTTTTTTAAATTGAATAAGATTCACTAGATACACCGAGCCATTGTGTCCCCAAAGGAATAAAAGAAATTTCTTTCTCCAATATATTGAATTACAAGCCTGAAGTTACTTACACTCTCTACATTAAAAACTTACATGACAAGAGAACATAAAAACAGAGCATGACAAGAGAAATATAGATACTAGAAAGAAGACATTAACACAGTATTACAAAGTAATATGAAAGTAATAGAAATAAATTAATAATCAATTGCAAAAACACCTGAAATGCTCCAGTAGTGTGGATGATGTGTATTCCAGATCAAAAAGGAAGTAGAAAAATTAAGAAGCCTTTATTTAAGAGTTCAAAAAACTACCTAGGTGTATACAGGAAAAAAAGAATTATATTATTATATATGTTATTATACTTGAAATTTATCCCTTTAACTTTGTCAAGACCATTGAAACATTGAGTTACCTATTATGCAAAAAGGTATTTCATGCAAATCATAGCTGCCTGGAGGCAGCATTCTGCTGCTGTTTCTTTTACATTATTGTTATACTGACATTTTATTTTTCAGGTAATATCACTCATTTATTGCCTTTGTCTCATTTCATAACTCACTTGCCCTCACCAGATAATTTGCAGGAAGTAGTTCTGCTGTTTTTTTGTATTATTTAGAGCCCTAGTTGAAAATTACTTTTACTTTAGATGTGGCCTTTAAGCTTACTTACTGTTATCTCTGGCTGACAAAGTCACAAGTGAGTCAAGAAAGTCCAAGCTTCAGACTAACTCAGGCCTGGTTGGGAAACTGCCTCAGTACTGAAATGACAGCAGAAAACATCACAGGAGTCTCTTTTTTGTCATCCCAGGATAGCAGTGTAACACAGGCAGAGGGAAACTTTCTCTGCAGGTGTATATCACAATGTTTAGCAGAGACTTTCTACAGAGTTCAACTTCCAGTTTCGGAAAGTAACACTTATGTGTGCAGTAATGGTGGTCTAATGAAAAAAAAATAAAATCTTGGCATGGTGAAGCACGGCAGACTTTTATAGCTGTATCCTTGTCCACCAGACTGATGCAGGAAAGCAGACCTTTCCCTCCATCTTAGCATTTGTGCTGTTATTAAACAATAATTCTGCCAGGAACTAATTTTTCAGGAATAAATTCTTTATTGATTTGAGCATTTAACACAGATTTAGGAGTGCACTGAGTGCTTGGATGGCATCCCAGGTTTCAGGAAGTACAAAGAAATGGGTATTCTGTTCCACACTGTTTGGCTTTTCCAAACTGGCATAAAAAGCCTGCTAGCAGAAATCAATCTAATCAATCACCAAAGCACACCTGAAGTGTTCCACCCTGTGGTACTTCAAATCAATCAGTTCTACTGAGCAAAGCTGCAAGTGTGTCTTCCAAATATACCAGTTCTGAATAAAAGCTTCTGGAGCACTAACAGGAGGGTATGCATACACTGAAAAGGAGTAATGTGTGTGCCTGAGATTCTGACTTTGCCAAGAAAGTATTTAAGAATCGTCTTGCAGAAAGATTAAGAAAGCAGATCAGAAAAAGATAATATGACAAACAAAAGAGCTACAAAGCAGTGGTTCGACACAGGTTTCATATAGTTTTGCCACTGGCACTGACAAGTCATATTTGGAGTTTTTAGAAAAATACATTTAAATAAATGACAATGAAGAACCTCAATTTACTGGTAGAAAATGATTCATTTTGGAGATAACAATAATCATCTTGCAGCAAAGGTGGTCATTTTTGAGGCAGGACTTCTTAAAATGTATCTTTCATGTACTGGCTGACTCTTCAGAAAAAAAAGTAATGTTTTGTATTGTAGAAAATTGCCTTTCATTCTTGTTATTAACTCAGAATCAATTGTAATGCATAAATTAGGGCCACTCAACCATGAGAAATCCGTATGCCACTTTGGTTGGAAATGGCACTGCAAAGACAGAAAGAAAAAAGGGGGGAGGAAGGAGGAAATAATCAGCTTGCTTACCCAGACTGAATTCCACAACTGTCATTGCTGTGTATTGTAACAGTAATAAGGTATCACAATAAAAATTCTGATTTGCTCTTTGGATGAAGTATTGCAGTTATTTTCCGTTCTTATGTGTTTGCCTTTGAAGTAGTCAGGAAATCATTTGTCTTCTACTTATAACTACCATCCAGCTTCTTGCTTACAGCTGCAAGAGATCAGGTTAGGAAACCAAGGGCGCTGAAAGAATTGGATCTGGCAAGGGTGGTTAAGGACAACAGGAAAAATTTCTATAGGTATGTCAATGATAAGAGGAAGACTGGGGAAAATGTGGGCCCATTCCAGAAGGAAACAGGAGATGGACACTGAGCCCACAAGATGTAGAGAAGGCTGAGATACTCAATGACTACTTTGCCTCTGTCTTCACCAGCAGAGACTCTGGTCACACCCAACATGCTGCAAGATCCAAAGAAAAGGAAGATCCTCTCACTCTCAAGTGCAGGTTCAAGACCACCTAAGACCATGAAGGTGAATAAGTCCATGGGATCTGATGGGATTAACCCACAGCTCCTGAAAGAACTTGCAGATGAAGTTGCAAAGCCACTATCCATCATATTTGAAAGGTCATGACAGTCTAGTGAAGTTCCCACTGACTGGAAAAAGGGAAATATAACCCCCACTTTCAAAAATGGAAAAAAAGAAGACCCAGGGAACTCCAGGCCAGTCAGTCTCACCTCTGTGCCTGGCAAGATCATGGAGCAGATCCTCCTGAAGGCTCTGCTAAGGCAAGCAGATAACAAAGGGGTGATTGGTGACAGCCAACACGGCTGCACTATGGGCAAGTCCTGCCTGAGTGATTTGGTGGCCTTTTATGATGAGGTCACAGTCTCAGTGGACAAAGGCAGAGCAATAGACATCATCTACCTGGACCTGTGCAAAGCACTCGACACTGTCCTGCAGGATATTCTGATCTCTAAACTGGAATGATACAGATTTGATGGATGGACCACTCATTGGATAAGGAATGGGCTGGATGGTCACACCCAAAGAGTTGTGATCAGTGGCTCAGTGTCCAAATGGAGATGTGTGACAAGGGTATTCCTCGTGGGTCAGTACTCAGCCCAGTGCTGTTGAACAGCTTTGTCAGAGACAAATCAAGTTTGCTGACAACACCAAACTGTGGTTAAGTCAACATATTAGAGGGAAGGGATGCCAACCAGAGGAACCTTGACATCCTTGAGAAGTGGCCTTGTACAACATCCATGAAGTCCAACAAGGCCAAGTGCAAAGTTCTTCACCTGAGTCAAGGCAAGGCCATGCACAAATACAGGTTGGGAGGAGAAAGCATTGAAGCCCTGAGAAGAACTTGGGGGTGGAAGCTCAACATGAGCTATCAATGTGCATTTGCAGCCCAGAAAGCCAGTTAGGTCCTGGGATGCATCAAAAGAGGCACAGCCAGCCAGTCAAGGGAGCTGATTTTCCGCCTCTGTTCTGGTCTTTTGAGATCCCACCTCTAGCACTGTGTCCAGTTCTGGAGTCCCCAGCATAAGAAGGACATGGAGCTCCTGGAATGTGTCCACAGGAGAGCCACTAAAATGGCAAGAGGGCTGGAGCACCTCTCAAGCTAAAGAAGCTGAGGTTGTTCAGCCTGGAGAAAAGGAGGCTCTGAGGTGACGTTATATTGGCTTTGCAGTACCTGAAAGCTGGGGTGGGGCTTTTTAAATGGATGTGTAGTGAGAGGACAAGGGGAAATGGCTTTCAAAATTGAGGAGAGGAGATTTAAGTTATCCATTGGGAAAAAATTCTTTCCTGTGAGGGTGGTGAGACACTGGAACAGGTTGCCCAAGGAAGCTGTGGCAGCCCCCTCCTTGGAGGTGTTCAAGGCCAGGTTGGATGGGGCCTTGAGCAACCTGATCTAGTGGGAGGTGTCCCTGCCCATGTAGGGGGGTTGGAACCAGATGATCTTAAAAGTCCCTTCCAACCCTGGCCATTATCTGATTCTATAATTCTGTCTGACTGTATAAGGAAAGAAAAGCTATTTCTCATCAAAAGAAGAATGAGAAATGATCTGGTATACCTTTTTTTAAAAGTACTTTTGCAGGAACAATGGCTTACTTTGTAACATGTAGAAGTTCTTTGGAATTATATTATACAGATCATTTCCTCTCTTGGATTTTGTCCCTACATTTAAGACTGAAATTAAATGTCAAATGAGTAAGCTAACTTCAGGCATGCAGGGGCTGGAAGTAGTTGTAAAGCAATTGTATGCTGCTCATGCATGTTTTATATTGGAAGATACTGCTTTACCCTGAGAGTTTGACCTAGCTGGGGAGTCTCAAGCATGGCTTGAAAGTCACCTTATGCACCTTAATGTGATATATGAATTCTGACTGAATCCTATGAATAATTTATTTTTGAGTGGTTTTTAATTTTGCAGCATTTAACTGGTTGCACTCAAAGCACAATACACATTTCCTGTGCCTCTCCTGCAAGGCTGAGGAGAGGTGCTGTTACCTTACCTTCATATTGAAAGTTTAATACATTGTCACTGAAGGAATTAAATATAGGAAAACACATATATAGAGAGATGGGGGAAAAAGCCCCCTAAAATAGTTTATGAGCTTGTAATTTAATCTTTAATAATGTTAACAATGCTTTAAAGTGAAATATTTCTCTTTAATGTGCTGCTGCTGATGATTTACCTAATGTTTTTATCATATTTCATTATGGAGAAACTTGAAGCACAGAAAAGCAAGCCAGCTATAAAGGTATCATGAAAATACAAACATCCTAATCTGCAGTCTAATAGCATACCTATTAAACTTTGAAGAGTAGGCAGGGGGAAGTACCTGCTCCATTGGTATCAAGGGGCTTGCAAAATTTACAGGAATTTTTGAAAAATGGAAAAGAAGATACCAATTTTATAGTCTTAAAATGTCCTTTAAATTTTTTAAAATGCTAAAATATGTGCATTAACTAGTTGTCCATCCAGTATTTATTTAGGAATGAGAAATGCAATTTGAATAATTAGTTTATACAAAATATTGGCAAATGTGGTTATGAAATCAATACTAGAAAAATAGGAATTTAAATATATTTCCAAAGTAGAAGTGAGGATGCACTACACAGTGAGGCACTTGTAGATGTTTTTGTCAATGAACATATAAGTAAAAGCACTGACTATCTGAATCATAATTGTATTTCTAAACAAGCAGAAATGTTATGCAACTTACATTATGATGAATATGTTTAGAAATTTCATATTAAGCTTTCTCATGGGATATCTAGAGATCTATTTTTAAAATTCAAATGCAGGGATGCACCTTAGGAAAGGAGTATGATTTTCTAGGGGTATTCATTATAATGTGGCTGAGAGAGAAATTATTGAGTCAAATGTGTGTGTAGACCAACAGTAAAAAGAAACTGTAACTGTTTGGAGCTATAAATTTTTAACTAAACTAACAGAACCCATTAAAAATCAACGTCTCCCCTGATTTTCCATCTCCAAGCAACCCCATTACTCATCTCTCCCAGCAGCAGAAAAATTGCTGTCAAAATGGGCTGAAGAAGATTATAATCTTCCTGAAACCTCAGTGCATTTGACTGGGTGGGGAGAAATCAGAGAAATCAAAATGTTGTGAGGACTTAGTTTAATGCACTTCTATATGAATAAAGCCCTAAACTCTTTGTAAGAATGGGATGGAGTCTTGATTTTCCAATCTGATTTTTAAAGGATTTTTTTGAAGAGCATCTGCATCTCTCATGCTGATTTTTCAAAAGATCTTTGAGTACTGAAGGAATTTCAGTGTACTGAAAGAGAGCTAATGCTGTGATGGTGCTTGAAAAGAGTAAATGGGATGGGGTGAGTCATCATGGTACCCATGTAGGTCAGAGCAAAGGCAGTGCCAGACTGTGCTGGGTAAAACACAGCAAGGTTTTATAAACTGGCCAAACCTGAAGTCATACATTAAAAAGCAGAACACTGTCTATGTGTGAACTCAAGGACTCCTGCCTGAAAGCAATGAATTTGCAAAAACTCCTGAGTTTCCTTGGCTAATTCTCAGCCAAATGCAAATGTTCAGTCCAGTGCTGTAGCCAAAAGTGTGGTGAAGACCTTGGGTGTGTAACTGAGGACTGTAGAGTAGAACAGGTTTTGGGGTGTGCAATACTACAGGGTTTGGGACGTGATGTGTAAAACTTCTGAAATATCCTGCTTAATTCTACTTCACAAAACTACTGATAGCAGAAGTGTCTTTAGGATAGGTCTCTGGATAACACACCCTGTTAGGAGAGCCAGAGGGGTCTTCATGAATTTAGCTTCCTAGGAGGGAAATTAAGGGGTGACTTTATCACAGAAAATATGTAGTTACATGAGAATTAGTCTGTAAGAGAGTGTTCTTCATACTACCTGAAAGGAGGTAACACGAGCTGATTGTCTGAGGTTGAATTTAGAGAAGCTGTGATGGACATAAATATGTTAACATGGTAGCAATGACAAATGTGAAGGACTGGATGAACGTTTTAGGAGAAGCAAAAGGGTGTTAGACAGAAAGCAAGATAGTAGCTGATAGGTAGGGGGAGAAAAAGGAGCAAAGGAGTACTATAAGTACTAAAAAGGAGATAATATTAATGGATGAAAAAAAATAATAAAAAAAGCACAAAAATTAACATTTTGGGAAGGACAAGGGACACGGCAAAATCTATCCTGGCTTTTGTCTCCTTCTTGCAGTCATTGTTCTGCAAAAGGAAGAAACATTATAGAAGTGATATTTTTCTCCAGAGATTATATAAGTAGGTCCTACAACCTATATTAGGCAGGAGTTCAAGGTAAATGATCCAGTTGTGTCCTCTGTCTTAAATTAACTTTGAGGCATTGATTACCTACTTGGAAATAATTAAAAAGGTGACATTTTTCCAAAACTGTATTTGTAAATTAAATATTTTTAGCTCCTTGTTCTGAGGAACAGTGTATTTCAGATGCTATAGCATGACTGTTGTTAAATGCTATTATTTTAATGGTGACCACAGTAATCAGAGATCAACCCCAAACATTCTTAATGTTTACCAGGTTATATAACAGAATGTCTTCAATGGAAATCTGTTTCTCATAAATGGAGACTGAACTCTGTATGACCAAATAGTAAGAGTAAAGAAAGTGTAATGTATCTGTGAAAAACAACTGCCAAAAAATTTGGTTGAAATAACACATATTTGAAAATAGGAAAATAAGTAAAATTTTAAAATAGAAATAGAATTTAGACAAAATCATCCTAGCTGATGTAGAAATGAAAGCAATGGCTGTTATGAGACACAAATGTATGGTTTGGAAATTGTCAGATTTTTATTCTTGTTATAGTATTCTACTGTACTTAAAAAGCATTTTGCTTGCATTGTATTTTCTCAGGTAAATCTGCTCTCTAGATTCCATGGCTAACTAACAAAAGTGATTTATAAATACAAAAGCCGCTCTTCTTTCACTGGAAAAAAAAGCTTATATATGAAAAATGCACAAGTCAGAGTGAATAATGAAGCACAGGGCAGCAATCAGGCTGGATCCCAAGGCCAGCAGCACTGAAGGGAGCACAACCACATTAACTGTTTCTCAACAGAAACGTGGGGAGCAATGCCCTGACATTACTGTAGTGCTAAATAGAGTCACTATACTACACTGTACACTGAAGGGTTGATATTAAAGATTTTTGCATTGCAATGCATTGACAGTATAACTATGTCAAAAAAAACCCAAAAAATAAACTAAGTGGTAAGGAGTACAGTGAAAAGCTAAGCCATGAAGAGGCTAATAGGAGATTGAGAAGGGTGGAGGAAAAAAAAGTTCCAAACACACTGGGTTTGTTGCCTGTGAATTTTAGACTTCATAGAGGTCTGCAGCCTATGAAAAAGAAATGTTTTGTTGAGAATCTGAATGGCAAACCAACTTTTTTAAAGCTTAAGTTGAAAACAGAACTAGGATTGTAAATATTATCATAACTTTTATGAAAATGTCAATGGTCCCGAATTCTCTCTCATTCCTGAAAATTTAGAATAACAAAAAGGTAGGGACAATCTGAAAAAGGGATACCTTGGAAATGCCATGAAAAAGTAAACACATTTTTTTCCCTATATTTCTTTCATTTCCAGTGACTGCATCTATCTTGTTTTGGTTTTAACTTTATCTCATTGATGCCAAAGCTTTCAGACCTCTATAACTCTGGTGATAAATGCTTACTCTTACCTCTTATCTTTTGGAAAAATATTTTGAAAATATTACAGTCTAAAAATTGACTATATAAATAATTTTAATAGTAAGATCAAAGTTATGCATCCATAAAGATATCTGGTAAATTGGTTCTCAGGATCAGAGTGTGTTGTTTTCTCAATTAAGTTTAAAAAAAAATAAACCAAGGACTCTAAAGGATGCTCTTATCCTGCATGTGACTGCCTTGTAAATAACAATCAGTTATTTGCATTATTATATTATTATTTATTATATATTATTATATTATTGTGAAGAAGAACTGTTACATCTTTGGACAAAAATAATGCTGAGTCATAGTTGGATATGAGGCATCTCAATGTTTTGACTTAGAGGATATTATTTATGCAGATAGGATATATAACAAGTCCTCCAATAAAGGTGGTGATACAGCTGAGTGGTATAATAATGAATTTTTCTTCTCTGCATTTGAGAGAAAGGGAGCTGCCACATTTTTTAAATGTGGTATTTGTGGGTCAGATTCATAAAGGGACTTAGTTGTCCAAAACAGCCACATAGATGAAATGGAGGCTTCCAATTTTAAAACACTGCATAGCAATTCAGTTACCAAGGGGTCCAAGTGCATTTTAGGATGTGCTGCCATTGACGATGGTCACCTTAATTCCACTCGTGCTTCCCTGGAAGTTCTTGCTGCTCATAGATCACCTCTTGTCTTTCAGCTGGCACCGTCCCCATGTCTCTGGGTTTGAGTCACTGAAGCTTGATTTCCCAGAGGCCCTCTGAACCTGCTTACTTAGTAAGAGGGAAGAAAATACACGTGGTAGCCCTCTGTCTGTTCCTTCCCCACCATTAGGGTGGAGATATGGGTGATTAAGATCTCCTTAACCTGGGGAGCTATGAATAAAATTCCATTTCCTAAGAAAGCACATTAGTCCCCAGGCAATTTGCATCCATATGATACTGAGATGCTTGAGCCTTCCTTTCAAAGGAGCAAGAGGAAAGAAAAGCTACTGTGGAGTCAAGACTTCATATTTATCAGGACTAGAAAGGAAATAGATTAGAGGGAAGTTAGTTCTGTGGCCCATGGATGTTAATCTTTGCCAGGGAAACTGGTAATTATTGTAAAGAGCATTTTAAAAAATTCCAGTGTAAAACCCAGAGACAACATCAGATGTGAGGTCAGTAAGGAGGTAGAAAACTGGATCTCAGGTTTCATTCTGTCTCCAGTTGCAATGAGGTTTCTCTACTGTAATGAATTCTCATGACCTCTTCTTGCTGTTTTTTGGGAGTGCTATTCATGATATTGCTTTACTCACTGCTGGTCCAATGTAGAATAAAGAATATGGCTTTATTTTAATTTCTAAACAAAAGAACCCTCATTTGCATCATTGCTAGAATACAGTAGTACCAGCTGAACATCTCTTGCCAGAAATATTAACAGATTAATTATGCCTATCTTTTTGACATTTGTACCCTGAACACATATGGAAGACTCTTCAGATTAATTTTCAGAGCTCCTGGCAGTACCCAAAGCACTTTTGGGAAATTCTATGAATTGTTGGATTGATCAGAACAACTGATCCAAACCTCTCCCGCAACAACAAGAAAAGTGCACTGCAAAGCATTTCAGGGATTTGAAGGTCACAGCGTTTGCATCATACACAACAGTGTGTGCTTCAAAACAGAAGTGCTGCAAGGAAAGCATATATGGGTTCTCTTTGGATGTAACAAAAAGGGCAGCATATACCCATCACACAACACTTGGGTCCTTTAACATTTATGCTGTAGAAAACCCAGTGATTAGACATTTGTCATTTAATTGATTGGTGGCAAGAATTATGTCGACACCAATTTGAAGAGAGTACTGCAGAAAACAGCAGCTGATTTTATAGGTTTTTTTCTTGTGGTTTTTGAATTAACATCTCTGTAATGCCAGGCAGAGTCTGAATTGCTTGTACTGCTGCTGGGAAATGAGTTTGAAGGAATTAGAGGCAAGACTGAGTGAAAAAGTAAGTTACTCCTAAATACTTTTGTTATTGTAGCAGTAAATTGTTTGAGAAAACACTTCATTGCTCTGAAGATACTGAGAAAGTAGACATTAACCCAGTGAATAATTTAAAGCAATAAACAAACTTAAATGCATGGAGAAACCATACTTTCTGATTTTTCTGTTCTAGTGTCATAAAGCATAGACAAGCACCTATAACTTTCCTTCCCTTTCTTCTTTTTTCATTTATTTTCTCATTCTTTTTATCTTTATAATATTTCATTTATCTAGTAAAACACTTAGCAATAAAGTTTCCTTGAAAAAAAACCCTACTGAAGCAGCAGTATTATGTAGAAGATAATTTAATAGCACTTCTCCAAATCTGCAAACTGACCAAATTCACCCAATTATTTTTGTTGGTGTTTTATGCTAAGCAAAGCCAGTGTCCTCTCTTATTTTTATGAGAGAAGAATGTGCTATTTGCTTGATTTCATATAGTAAAATGTGGTTACTTAACAAAGGAAAAAAAAAAAAATAAAGTAGGAAAGTAGGAAAGAGAATGCTGTTGTAGCTGTGAAAAAAAAAAAAAAAAAGACACCTACCAGAAATTCTAAAGGAGTTGAAAGAGAATAGAAATCAAGCCATCAGAGAAAACAGATGGCATGTTCATCTTGCTTTAGGCACGCACTAATAAACTACTCCAAAGCCTCCTGAAGTCAATAGGAGTTCTTCACAGTCACTAATGGATTTTGGATCTGACCCTAATGAAAAGGTGATAGAGGCTAACTGCCTTACTTAGGCTGCTGATAGGGCTGATGGATGCAGTTTCATAAATGCAAAAAGTAAAATAGATTTTTAAAATTTTCACTCCAATATCTAAGGTGTGAATAGCTCACAGAAACCACAGCAGACAGAGGCTTTGTTCTGTGTTGATTCTGTGTTCAAATCAACAGTATAACTATTTGTGTATTTTTCATGTTTCTATACAAATAATTATTTAGTTTGAAAATGTTGTACATGTGCATTGGGAAAAATGGCCCATAGGGTTGTTTAGTTTTTATGCACTCAGTCTGTTTGTAGTGTTATTGATCTTTAAAAATACACAGACTAGTGCTAGTCTAGTAATTATTTTCTTATCTGTATCACCATGACTTTGCTTATTGATCTCCCCCTATTCTAGCTGAATTTGGTGATGGTTGTTTCAATTTTAGTATTTCTCATTACTGAGAGTAGTAATGCTGGGCACTTTAAAATTACAAGAGACATAATTCTTTATCTGGAGGATGTGTGGTATACCAGATACTAGGTATCCATGGATTTTATAGTTAATATATTTCTATATCAGCTAGTGAATTAAACAGAAAGAATTGGTAATATTTTAGATTCCTGCTAATAAAGATCTCATAGAAGATATGAATTTAGCAAAGAACCTAGCATCAAGTTCTATCATATAAACTGTATAAATTACAAGAAAATGTTTTAATTGAGTTTCTCAGTGTATAAAGGGAGAACTCTTAAGAAACCAAAGGAACCAGCTATTGAGCTAAGCTGTAGAGGTAAAAACTGGAAATGGAGGAGACTTCATAAGACTTTGAATGAGTTTTGCAGTTTATTGGGGAAAAAATCTACAAGGAAGGATCCTGGGCCTTAAGTGCAAGAGAAGAAAGGATTGGTCTATGGCAAAAAGTACATCTGAGATGTCAGTACTCTAGAGAGAAATGAGAATTGGCAAAAGTCAAGCTGAAATAAAAATCTGCTAAAAAGAAAAGAAAATATTTAAATGTTTATTTTCTAAATAGCAAAAAGACAGGAAATAAGTTTGGAGCACTCTCGAGTGAAAAGCAAAGACTGAGGGGAAAGATGATTGCCATCTGTAAATACATTTGATGGTAAAAAGCAGAGAGGGAAGATAATTAGGTATATCAAAACCAGTTGTCAATAGAAGAACAAATGAGTCAGAGTTGGCCATATATCCATTGAGGCTGAAAATTATTAACAACACTGGTATCCTATAAAGTCAGTAAACATTCCTCCTAACACTGACTTTGTGGTATAGCCTTCCAGGAAGAATAATTCTTGTAGTAGAGCTTGACCAGCTTTTGAAAGGGATTATTCTCTATGGTTGTCTGCAGCAGCAACAGGGCTCAACTCAGAAACCCAGGCCCTCTTTTCCTGTGATTCTGAAGAATGTGCTCATAGACAGCACTGAAAGATTCATTTTAAAGCCTATCTAGACAGACACACAGGAGAGATCAAATCCTCATTTGTATGCAGAATGCATCAAACAGTAATTTGGAGCTCCAGGGCTAATCTGTGATTTTGAAGCTACACCTGCTGCAGATGCATTAAAGCACCCTCTCTCTATATTCTTCCCCAGGCTACATCAAACCACACGGTGCCCTCTGACACCTGAGCAGGTGGCTGGCTTGTGCACCTATAACTTCAGCTGCACTTGCCCACACCACACAGCTGAACAAAGAAGAAACATAATTTGCCACTAGTGTTGAAGTAAGGAGAGATGCAAGCTTGGGGTGCACAAGGATGGTATTTGGGTGTTGTGGTTACACAACACACAAGCACAGGACTAACTTGAAAGGCAGTGTAGGTGTATCAGACTGTAGCCATACATCTTTCCCAAAGTTATATTGTTTTAGCACTTGAAAGTTCTCATTCTGTGTTGTCAAGGGCTAGGACAGTCAAGTTCTGCTTCATATCTGGAGTCAGCACAACAGATATATTAGAAGAGAACAGAACAGAAGGGAACAGAAGGGAACAGAATAGAACAGAATAAGACAGAATAGAATACAATGGAATGGAATGGAAATGAAATATTTCCATTGGAAATCTACAATGATCATCTAATAGAACTGCCTGACCAAGTCAGAGATGACCATGTTAAAGTGTGTTATTAAAGGCATTGTAGAAATGTCTCTTAAACACTAGCAGGCAAGAGGCATCTGAAAAAAAGAAGTGTAAGAATCCTTTTAATTTAAATATAGTTGACTGGACTTCATGGATCTGCAGGTGATGGCAGTTTTGCACTATTTCACTTGTGTTTCACTAGTGTTCTGATTCTGCTATTGTCTCTTAAGTTAGAGAAGATATAACAGCTCTAATTTAACAAGTTTTCTTCATGGCATGCAGGTAATAGATCTGGGCTTTTCAGTTCATGTTATTTTTCTAAATAGTTATTGATGGACTTGAGGGAAATTTATCTCTGAAGTAGCTTTATCAAATAATGAAAACAAATATCCCTTGCCAAGTATAGAGGAAGAGATCATCAAAAGGTCATATTTCTTCATTCAGACACTTTCACTAGATGGACATAACTGGATTCCCTTTCTTGTCCATAAGTGCAAAATAAAATTCTCCCATTCACAGTATCACTCATCACCACCATCGTCAATGCTAAAAATAACTGAAACATCCTGTATGCCCAGAATTTTATTAAAGTAGTTGGAAACACACCAAATTTCAGTGGGAGTAAGGTAGTTTTCCTTAATTCTCAATCTCTGCAGTTAATTTAAAAAATCTTCTTCATGTGAGTAGAATTTGTAATTCACTGGTTAGTGCATAGAGCCTTATGGTCAATCTTAATTTGATTTTTTTTTTCTTTTTTCTTTCTTTTTCCTCCCCTAATTAGAAGCAGGTAAATCATTCCCTGTCAGAATGCAGATGTTGCAAAATGTCAAATTTAGAGCTCCCTGGCTTGAACAGATCCTTGTAGGTCTGTTAACAATATGAAGTTACACATTTTTAGCACACAGCTCCTTGCAGCACCCTGCTGTGGGGCCACAGCAGTGCCAGAGCCCAGAGTGTTCATTGTGCACCAGGCAAGGCTGGAACAGAGAGTGAGGAGAACAGGGAGGAGAGTTAAAGCCCACATTTGCTGATTTATGCAGGGTGAGTATTTAATTCTGGATGTTTTCATGCAAGCTATGACATCCATGTGGAGAGGATGTAAGTGAAGAAATTACCTAAAATATGGTGTTACGTGTTAATAAGAACAAGTTGATTTTCCTGAAAATTACTGACAGCTCTTTTCACCATTTCTACCAAAACACAGCCATGTCACTGTGCTCCTCCAACTGCCTGCTTGGCATCACTTGCTGAATAGAATGTCTCAGACTCCTTGTGTTCACCTGTCTGTTTGTTTGTACCACTGGTATTCTCTGCATCTTCTTACACTTACACTGTAAACTTTCAGGTTGTTTACGATCTGTGTTTGCACAGCATGTAAAAGAATGAGCTAAATTTAAATCAGGGTGTGCAGAAAATCTCCCGAGTGTGTCTGGTGGCATCCCAGCTCCATAACCCTTTCTCTTCCCTTCCCCAAAGACCCCTTCCATGCAGTGAGGTTACAAAAAAAGAGAAAAACAGAACAAACAGATGGACATTATGGAAGGCTGCCTGAATTTAGGCAATAAGGTGTCTTTCCATGCTTAGGAGGCTGTTTGAACATATCCATATTGTCCATGATTCATGACTTCGAGTACTTGTTGCAGTAATGATAAAAACAGTAAATAAAACAGTGTTCAATGTATATGCATTAACAAAACTGGCACCACTATGAAAAAAAAAAAAAAAAAAAAAAAAAAAGATAATTATAAAATTACCCATCCAGAATAACTTTACCTGAGGGCTACAGTGAAGTTCACTAAGGTACAATGCTAAGCCCTCCCTCAATTAGAAACAGTTCAGGAGAGGAATGTAGTCAATAAGTAATGAGAGAAAAGCCTTTCACTTGCCAATTAGTGACTTCAGATCATGCATATTTTATTAAATTCTGAAAAGATTGGTAAACATGCAGAAGCAAGTGTATGAAATTATATGAAATTAATGATGGCTTCAGGGGCAGATGAGTTTGGCTAGCATTTAATGATATGTTTATTTTGTTATATAAATATATTCCAAGTAATTCTTATACAGACAAGGTTTTATAGGATTGAGTGTGTACGTTCTCTCATTTGCCAATTGTGTTCCCAAGTTTCACTCCCATTTCTGTTGAGTAATGGTTCAAAAGAAAAGGAGTACCTGATGTAACAAGTTGAGAAAGACAAGACTATACCTTTCTGTGTACTTATGCAAGAGATTTCCAAGATGGTTTGTTTTAAAAGATTTTTCCAAAGGGAATTTTTTAATAAAAATTTATGATACCTCCTACAAAAATGTTTTGAACTAACTACATTTGCCATTCTGTTAGATCCAAAATATTTTTCTACTGTCTTCACCTGAGATCTGTGTGCTTAGATGATGGCATTTGTCCTCTACCATAAATTTCAAATTTTATAAATTCTGATTTTTGCTGAATCTTGTCAGGAGGCTTTTGTAGTACTAATTGTAGCATAATGCCATCTTAGTAAAGTTTTTTTAAAAGGTACTATTTATATTCATCTCTGCTTATTATCTCATCATCAGCTAGTCTGTATATAACATATATACAGAAATATACATTTTATAGATAATATATATATATATATATACGTTATCTATACAGATACATACAGATATACAGATAAATGACATATATAATATATATCATAGTTCAAAGATGGTTTTGACTCCAACCAATGGTAAAAATACTATGCAGTTGTTCATTCAAATTTCAACTGTTTCCTAAAAATTGCTTAACTTCAGTCAACATATTTTTTTATACCTCTTCCCATCTCAAAAAGTGAATAATGAATACTGCTTTTTTTTTTCTCTCTCTTATACTGCCCTCCTCCCCCCAGTTTATTTCATTTAACTTGATTTAAATGCTGCTGATGATTTCAATTTCCTATGTTCCTCCTATGGCGAAAGACACATTATCACTGGCAATATCAGCACAAGTTTTCAGGATTGCTTCAGTTTTTCATCATCAATATGTCCCTGCTGGATAAGCTGATCCTTATCCAGATCAGCTTGGGTAAGTGAAAGTAGTGTGCCTTCCAGAGGAAGATATTTCTTGGCTTGTCTGCTGTTACACCAAGTAACCACTTATTAATGACTATTGTTATAAATGTTAATGCTCAAAGAATCATCCAGAAACCTCAAATAGAAGAGGGGTTTTGTGATCTAGCTACTCTAAGTCTTGCTTTTTTTCCTCTAAAGAAAAAAACAGTGTGAACTCTTCTAGCATTTACATCCTTCATCCGTTTCACTCAGCTTCCTGCCCTCTTCTCACACGGTCTCGTCCCTACTTCCTGTCCCCTCTCACCATCTTCATTGCTTCATTTAGCTTCCCAAGCCTTTCACAGATGTCTTACAAGTTCACTTAGAATCATAGAATCATAAAATTTTCAGGGTTGGAAGGAACCTTTAAGAGTATCTAGTTCCAACTCCCCTGCCATGTCCAGGGACATCTCCCACCAGACCAGGTTGCTCAGAGCCCCTTCCAGCCTGGCCTTAAAAACTTCCAGGGATGGGGCTTCCACCACCTCTCTGGGCAACCTGTTGCACTTATTCTTTCCTAGTGTGTCTATGTGTCATAAATAGACACACTTTGTCCCTCTTTACCTCATGTAATCAGTTCAGCCTTCTGCAGCATCTGATATTCAGCACATAGCCTACTTAGGGGGAAAATTCTCTCTGCAGGAAAGATGAGATTAAAACTCCCTCTTTTGGGGAGTTTTATGGATAGGGTTTTAAGTGTCTCTTTATATTAAGCAGTGTAACCAATAGATGTCCAAAGTAAAGAGACATACAGACATTTTATTTAATATTTATTAGATATAGGAATATAAAACTGAGCTTTTTTTTCTTAGATTCCAGTTTATTTAGCAGCATTTCAAGTGCTGATTAACTAGTCCTGATGTTAGCTTCCCTTAGATTTCTGTTAGGGAGTGCAATTTTTACATTATTTTGACATTACGAGAAAGCCAGAATACATTATAGTCAATATCAGACAAAATAAAAAAAAAAAAAAAAACAAAAAGGATAATCACAGGAATTGCTAAGGAGTTGGAAAAAAGGAAAATATGGTAATGAAAAGCTGAAAGATCATAAAGAAAGCAGAAAAATACGTTCATTTTTGTTTTTTAAAGGAAATATTATGACGGGATCATAATATAATAGAATTGAAATTGTGATACTACAGAATCATAAAATGAATAGGGTTGAAAGGGACCCTTAAGATCATCCAGTTCCAACCCCCCCTTCATGGGCAGGGACACCTCCCACTAGATCAGGTTGCTCAAGGCCCCATCCAACCTGGCCTTGAACACCTCCAAGGAGGGGGCTGCCACAGCTTCCTTGGGCAACCTGTTCCAGTGTCTCACCACCCTCACAGGAAAGAATTTTTTCCCAATGTATAACTTAAATCTCCTCTCCTCAATTTTGAAAGCCATTTCCCCTTGTCCTCTCACTACACATCCATTTAAAAAGCCCCACCCCAGCTTTCTTGGAGGACCCCTTCAGGGTCCCTTTTCAGGTCCTGCAAAGCCAATATAATGTCACCTCAGAGCCTCCTTTTCTCCAGGCTGAACAACCTCAGCTTCTTTAGCTTGAGAGGTGCTCCAGCCCTCTTGCCATTTTAGTGGCTCTCCTGTGGACATGTTCCAGGAGCTCCATGTCCTTCTTATGCTGGGGTCTCCAGAACTGGACACAGTGCTAGAGGTGGGATCTCAAAAGGCCAGAACAGAGGGGGAAAATCAGCTTCCTTGACTGGCTGTCTGTGTTTCTTTTGATGCATCCCAGGACCCCGCTGGCTTTCTGGGCTGCAAGTGCACATTGATGGCTCATGCTGATCTTCTGGTCCACCACCCTCCCCCAAGTCCTTCTCCTCAGGGCTGTCTTCAATCCTTTCTCCTCCCAACCTGTATTTGTGAATGGCATCCCCTCAACCTAGGTTCAGAAGCTTGCACCTTGCCTTGATGAACTTCATGCAGTTTGTACAAGCCCACTTCTCAAGGATGTCAAGGTCCCTCTGGATGGCATCTGTTCCTCTGCCATTTTTCCACTGAGACTGTGACCCCATCATAAAAGGCCACCAAATCACTCAGGCAGGACTTGCCCTTAGTGCAGCCGTGTTCGCTGTCACCAATCACCCCTTTGTTATCTGCTTGCCTTAGAAGAGCCTTCAGGAGGATCTGCTCCATGATCTTGCCAGGCACAGAGGTGAGACTGACTGGCCTGGAGTTCCCTGGGTCTTCTTTTTTTCTATTTTTTGAAGCTGGGGATTATGTTTCCCCTTTTCCAGTCAGTGGGTATTTCACCAGATTGTCATGACTTTTCAAATATGATGGATAGTGGATTTGCAACTTCATATGCCAGAAGTTAAGCAAAGAGTAAAGTCAACAGGGAGTATAGAAGTATTGCAAGGAGAAATTTAACAAAGTAATGTGCATTGCACATATGGTTAATACCTAGGTCTAATGTAGCGTTGGGCAAGACTGCATTAGGACACTGGCTGCATCAATGGAATATGAACAGCATTTGGACCTCATTAGCAGCTATTAATTATTCTGTTTTCACTGAGGAACTGTTCCCACACCACTGTCCTTTTAGTCAGGCAGGCATCTTATAGCTAAGGTTATCCTCCCGTTATCCCTCTCTGCCGCTCCAGCACTCCCATTGGCTTCTCCGTCCTCTACTGCAACAACTCATGAAAGGTACCAATAGAGCCCACAAGCGGTTTTTAAACTATAAAAGTGAGCAAAAAGTGCTCACTGCAGAATGTGAGCCAGTATTTTAGACATGGGAAACTTACCTTGTAATGGGAAAAGTAGCAATCCTGTGAGAAGAGAGATGGAGAATGTGCTGGTACATCCTATCTCATCCATTGTCCTCCCCCAGAGAGATTCCTTTGGAAGAACTCTAAAAACTGCTCTTCCTTCTTTTGAAAAGAAGCTGAACAAAGGGGAAAGTTTTCTGAAAAGGTAAGCTCACACTGAACAGTCGTAGGTGCATATGATGTATTCTGGTGTCAGCTGTACCATCTGGAAGAAAGACTGCCTATTATTTTGGTTATCATCACAATGAGTTTATTAAACCTTAGGAGGAAAATCATAATTCTGTCATCTTTGGTAATTTGGTCAGAAGACCAATTTATTCTTCCACAAAAGTGTGTGTTTTAATGGTAGGTAGGAGCACTAATGCTAAGGCAAAAAAGAACCCCATGAAGACAGGATGCCTTTCTAGGTATTACTTGAAAGGACAAAATACAAAACTAAAATCTTAAGCACTAAATTACTTCTATAGCGGTCAGATAAGATTTCTATAAGACTTCAGACACTGAGAAAAAGCTGAAGGGATTAAAAGCAAAATGGAATTTTAGCTTCTAAATCAAATTGAAATAACTTCTACAGGGAAAAAAAAAAGACTATAAAATAATCTGTGAAAGTGTTCTGAGAACAAGTGTAATAGGAGCAAGCTCAGGTGAACTCATCTTCTGATTTTTCGTGTTAGTACTATTATCCAGGAGTCAATTTTGCTATAAAGAAAAAATTAAAGTAGTTGCAGGCATTACAAGGAAGAATGAACTGATTAAGTCAACACCGTAGTCTTTCTAATCTCTGGGGAGATGGTAAAAAATTTGTGAAACCTTTCTTAAGGAAAATGTAACAGAGGTGAATACTAACTGTATGCTGCTGTTCAATACTAATTAATCATGAGTTTGTCCTACTACTGAGAGTAGAGTAGGATGTCATCTTTATGAAAAATTATATTCAATGCAGAAGTCTGATATGGAATATTTTACCTGTGAAAAAAAAATTATTATTCTTGGCAGAAGTACATGTGGAGTAAATATGTACAGGTTTCATTCCTGAATTTGGAATACCATTAAGGAATTCCACTGAAGATTCAACCATAGCTGTGGAAACTCTGTAAACACCAGTTTGTTCCTTTTTTCGGCACAGTATTCCCTGGCCATATTCCTGATAGGAAACACTGTTAATGATTTAAGTATTCTCATGAGCCTATAACTTTCAGACTGACTCTTTTGAAAAGCTGGCTTACTGGATCTTCAGCTAGTGGGCAAGGGAGAAGCTTTCCAGAAATACAGCATGCAAGCTGAATCAGTACAACTCACTAATTTAAATTAATTTCTTACTTTTCAACAGGGAGTCTATTTTGTGACCACTTTTAATATATCTGAATTTAATATAATTTATTATATTGTGCAAAGCTGAGAAATAGAGCTATTGTTTTCATCTATTTGTAGTGTGTCATGGTTTAACACTGGGCTGGCAATTAACTGAATGATAGATGCTCTCTATTAATGCCCCTCCCCTCCCTGATAAAGAAAGGAGAGAGAATGAGGGAGAGAGACTGATGGGTTGGAAACTAAACTGCACAGCTCTAATGAAACAGTAATAATAAAAAGGAAAAAAATTATTAAATATATACAAATATACAGAAAATTGATACATTTCCCCCATTACCGCTCACATCACCACCAAGGCTCCAGGGCAGACCTGGGAAAGTCTGGGCTGGACTCCTGGGATCAGCAGCAGTCGGGAGCTGGAGGCAGGAACACAGGGATTCAGGCTACTATAGATCAGGACCAAAGGCAGACAAACAGACGGAATCTCCCAGGATGCTGAAGTGAACAGGGACAGGCGAAGGAGAAAGGCCAAAGGAAGGAAGAAGGAAGAGGGCAGAAGGACTCTGACTCATGATCCCTCAAATTTATACCGAGTATTACATGTATGGGATGGAATACTCTGGTCAATTTTGGTCATTTGTCTTGTCTGCTCCTCCCTAAAGGAGGATTGCAGGTGTGACCTCTTTACTCCTTTTATCTTTCCAGAGCCCAAGATCTTCCTCAGAACTGAGCAATGGCCTTGGTCCTACATACCATTCTCTAGCAGTAACTATAAACATCAAGCGTTATCAGTCCTAGAAGAAGGCACTAACTGAGAGACTTGCTGTTAATTTCAGCAGCTACATATACTATGAAAGACTTAGCTGAACGCAAAAATACAAGACAGAAAATTAGATCTGTCCTAGCCCAAACCAGGACATAATGACTGAGCTGTGTACGGAATCTTAAGGAAATCTATGTTCACTGGGGTATCATAATTAGGGGTCTAATCATGTTTCTATGTGCTCATATTCTTGCCTTTGAATGTTATTTGCCCAACAAAAAATACCCCCCCTTTCAATTGAATGTCCAGTTTGGAGATGTTTGCATTTAAATTAAAGGAAAGCAAATCTCACATTTTATATTATTTCATAAGTGAACACAGTAAGTTTAAATTTGAAAACTTTTATGAAATATAGTTATGGGAAACTTGAACAGATGGTGGATAAACACTGTACACTTTGAAATTTGCTATTCCTAGCACTTGTTCTGTCTGTGCTGTGGGTTCACTCTCTGTGGATGACTCACACAGAAATATTCAGTTACAGCTAATTTAGAACAAACTTCGGTTTAGATTGGAAATTTTCTTGTTTTCCTGGCTGTGTAGTTTAAGGCTGCTAATAAAGCTGCCTGACTCGCTACTCTATGAATGCCATGCTACTTTGTTGGAAGGAAAATGGTTTTGTTACCTGTGATAATGATTTTCATCTTTGTGCTGGCAATTTTAAAAGAAAAAATCCAAATAATTAGGAACCATTGTGGGCAGCCAGGGTAAGAGTGGGAAAAGATTAATTGCTTCTTGTAAGCCAATAATTTTACAAAGCCATTTCTTAGTGAAGTGAGTAAGTGGGTTGGTTACATCTGTTTGCTCAGTTTTACCTAAGCACTCTGTGTTCATTATTGTTTGACAGGAAAATAACTTCTTAAAAATACTAAAAATGTTTATTGTAGAAGCATTCAAATCAAAATGAAACAAAACTCTGTAAGCTTCTTGTCTCAAAATGAATGTTGAGCGCTTTGGGAGAACAGAGAGTGGACAGTGATGCCAAACATTTTGTCTTGGAGACATATTTTGTCTTGGTTTCGGCAAAGGTGATGGTGGTGTAGACCTAAATATGGGGTATTTGTAAAATCAGGCTTTTTAGAAAGGGTCAAGCCAGATTTTTTTAATCTATCTGCTCAGGCATTCAATTTATCTACTGTAATATTGATTTACATGTAAAATTATGTCTAAAATCTCAGTATTGTGTTGCAGCTTTTGGCAAAGATCTAACAGTTGCTCGAGGCTCAAGTTGAAATATTCTCTAGTAGAGTCAAATGCAAAACTTTAATTCAATTTCAAAAGCTTCAGATGTTTCTATTATATTATTCAAAATCCTCTTACTGTTTTGACATTTCTTGTGTTGCTAGTATGTTTTGAATTCTACAGAGAACTTCCTTCTAGTCATTTGTTATATTGTCATGCACACAGCGGAATATTAGTATTTTTGTAAATGAATTCAACATTAAATGAAATTCACTCAGTGTTCTGTGTCACTGTATTAATTCTTAAGCAGAATTAAAATTTATAATCTCTGTATAGCCATATAACTATAAAATGATTTCTCATTTCTTTATCTCTGTGGCTTAAAAGAGTTAAATCATTAAATGTGTTGATATGTATTATCCCCTTTATACTGAAGCATATAATTGTAACAATTCAAAACAAGCAAATCCCATGACACATTTGTAAACCTTGAATAGGTGAAGAGGACAGGCTAATAGATGCCCATCATTGTGTGCTGTTGTCCTCTGTCTCCATGTTGTAGGAGAAAATGTTTTTAAACCTTATAAATAGCTATTTATGGAAGTGGCTGCAGGAGTGAAAGACCTGAGGGAGATTCACATGCATCAAGATTCTGTGAGCTGCTATTAGCTGTACTGCTAAATGTCCCACATAAATTTATATTTAAAAAGGGTCAGGATATATTCCACTTCCCCCTTCCACCACTGTGTTATTCCCAAATTCCGCAGAAATTAAGGATTTTCACTTTACTTTATGGAAATCTTGTATATACTTGATATACACCAAAACTCTGTATCATTTTGGATGTTGAAGCAGTAATATTGCTCTGCAGAAAAAACTGAGGCAAGCACTGAAATCGATTGATACATGTAGAGCAACTCTCCCCTCTTTCCCTGATCAGGTACCCCCCACATCTTATAACTGAGAACACAAACATCTTTTTAACTCCTATTCTCTTAAGATGAGCCATTTCATGTGTCTGCAGGAAAGCTATTTGTTAACTCACCAGCTGCTGCTTTTACTCTAAACCTGGGAGTCAGCTTTGGCTTAAAACCAGAGAATTCACATCCTGGATATTTGGGCCAGTTCTTGTATTACAATATGATAGCACATCCCACAGGCTTCCTGTGTCCAAAATGTTGTTCAGTGGAGAGATTCCTTTGATTATGTTTTCATGTTTCCATCCAGTTTCTGAGTAACAAATGTCTGTACTTAACTTTTGCACGGATGCAGAATGGAGTCAGTGGATTTTGCACACTATAAGGATTATGTACTGTAGAAGAGCTATAGGAATTGATATATGATGACTTCAGATTAAGTTGATGCATGTCATGGGAATGAGAAAATAACTGAACTGGAGCTTTCAATATGATTTTAAAGAAATATAAAAAATATAAAAATAAACATTTAATATGTATTAATATGAATAATACAGGTTCCTTGTGTTAAATATTTTGGGAGTAATACCTATTATCTCTGTAGTGAATTCCCAGGAGTTTTGGGAAAAGCCTGACAAGTTTCCAGCCATGGTTTCTCCTACTTCATTCTGCCTTTGGCTGTAAATCACTGATGACAGGGTGAGAGTTGGATGTGAAACATTATGTCACCAAATTTGATATATTTCACAACTTTTCATGCAGCAAATATATAAAGTGAAAAGCAAAAAGGATTCACAATCACCATAAAAATACTTATCCAGGGCGTGGGAAAATGGGATTGACGTGCCTCCTTTGATTGATGTATAGCAGGGATTTGTGGGTGATGAATGCCCAGCTTTGCTGAGGTGTGTCTTTCTCTTGTTGGACCTGTTCCACATTGAGTATATGATTTTATATACATTAGATCAGAGATAGTGTGCATGGTGACTAAGGCACACCTTTGAAATGCAAACTTCACTGAAGCCTGTTCCAGAACAGTAGTTTGGTTCAGGATTTGCAGCTCTGAGTTCCTCATCACCAACCTGCTGGTTTTTCTGTTCCCGTTCTCTTTCTTTCTTCCTTTTTAACACTCTTTCGTACCTCAATTTTAGCTCACATTTCAGAGCACAAATTGCATTCCAGTACTCAGAAACTATTAAATAAAGGTTGATTGCAACTGATAAATGTATGTGAAACATTTTGACTTGCACCAATTTGCATGTTGATGAATTGCAACATAGAAGTGTCTCTTTCTGTAGAGCATAATACAGAGAAGATGTTGCATGCCTAGCCTAATTGAAGATATTCTAAAAGCCAGGTAAAATGGATGCCACATATTTTGTACAAAAACAAACAATCATATACAGATATGTTTATCTTTTCTCATTCTTACAGCTCAGAGGATTCTACTGATGTAATGCATCATGATTTTAGGAGTGATATTTACGAGGATTTTAGGATGTCGGTAGAGTATTGTTCGGTGCCCTGCTTCAAAATCTACTACAATTCCTTAGCTCTGAAGGGAAGCTGAGAATTCCCTCTCCTTTTGGAGGACTGCATGAGAATTATAAAGTCTTGAAATGGCAGTAGTTAATAGTTACCTTCTGGTAGGAACCTTGGTTTAGACTCCTATCTGTTACCCAGTGTTGTCTTCCTACCACCTTCAAAAGGGCAAAAGTTTCATCTGTACAGGTGGGAAGGAGAGAACTTCTCCATGAATCACAAGACCACTATTCTCTGCCACCTTTTCTATTATATTGCTAAACTTGAAAACTGCTATTATCTTCTCCTAGATTTTTCTAAATATGATTCAACATGATTAATTGCCATGACACGTATCTGAAGTAGAAAATGGGAACTAATTTAGAATTTCTTTGAATTTCCAACAACAATATCTGATATCATATGTTAGTATATTAATATTGTTGGGAATGGTAGCTTAGTTCTGTTGCATAGTGCTCTGTCTATTTACTTACAGATGTGCATAGCATATTCAGAACACTTCCAAATGTTTTACAAGTGTTGATGTAAATAAAAGAACACTGAATTTTATCTCAACTAGGGCAGGAAAATATAGCCTAAGGGATGTTCTTAGCCAAATCTGACAAACAAATAGTTGGTTATAGATTCCTCTTGACTTTTTCCTTCCTGAAGGACAGCTGTAAAACTGATTTTTATATGTAAAATTTCTCATGTGACAAAATGAATGTTTTATTTCAAAGAACTGTAAAATAATTACACAAGGTACAGTTTTAGCCACGAGTTCCATCTTTCATAGACACTGTGTCACAAAAGCCTCTGCACTTGAGCAAATCTTGGAAAAGGAATCTTTGTAGGGATATACCCATGCCAAATTCTTAAATAGCATGCAATTTTTAAGATAAAATGCAGAAGGGAAGTTTTAGGGAGTGAACTATTCCTAGACTGCCAGTAGATTTTGAAGATTTTGCTACTTGCTTTGTATTTGTGACAATGGTATTTCATAGAAACAGAGAACAATTCAATCTGTAAGGAATTTGTAGAGGTCTTCTAGTCCAAGCTCCTGTTTGCAGGTAGACAGCTTTTTTTTTTGGTTTTTTTTCTGTCACATGCCCACATAGCCAGGCAGGTATATAAGAATAAGAAACAAAATGGACACTGAAATAAAATGTCACAATAAACCAAGGTCAGCACAAAATTCAGAAAAAATATATTCACATGTGTGGCTGTGAAAAACAAAGAGTTAAATGCATTTTGTTATTTACTCTTCATTGCATTTCTTCTCAGTTTAATCTATAGTTAAGCATCATGGACCATGGAAAAGTCTTAAGTGTTACTGAAAATAAGAAAGTGTTTAAAAAGTTTGCTTTAGTTTATATGAAAAGAGAAGGTAATGCTAAGCTCTGTGTGCTTAGCAGTGATGGCAAAGTAAGTAATGCAATAACAAGAATACTCAGTTATTTGCCTCTAAGACTTGTGCTTGGGCTTGAAAGCCTTAAAGGTCTTTTTGTTCATTAATAGTTTAGCTTTTTCTTCCAGATTACATGCCCTGGAGATCAAGATTTTGAATACAGTGGCAAATATAGAGTTTTACTCATGTATTTCCTTTTATGCAGGATTGAATAAGAGTTGGAAAGAAAAAGTTATTGTAATTTTATAATGGATGTAAATGTTCCAGAATTTTAATCTACAAGCAAGGAAATAGGCATCTCAGTAAAGAAATATAAACCAAGAAAATTCTGGGCTATAATATGTTAAGAATATGCTAAAAAAAAAAAATCAGAAGAACAACTGCATGTACTCATTTCATATCTCTAAATATGACAGTTAAATGGAAAAGAACAATGGCTTAGACAGTGTCTTAGAATGTGGGCTTATTCCAGCACCTTTAATACTTCAGCAGTCCCCAGCTCCCCTAAGTGCCTTACAAAGCAATCCTGTAGTGACTCTGTGATCTGTCCAGGTAAACCCAATTATTTACACAGCAGTTTTTGAACACAAAGATTCAGAGCCACAAACTGCTTTAAACTAGGAGCTTCCACACAGTCTAAAGACACCCATTGGGGTTTTCACAGCACTGAATTATTGGGAGAAAGGGATGAGATGTGTCATCCTTTAGAAAGGAGCTAAAGTAATCAGTAGGAGTTTTCTTCTTTTCTTTTAATTGCTAGCACTATGTGGTGAAACCCTGTTGGTTTCCATAGCTTCAGAAAAATCAGGTTTCTGATTCTTAAGTCCTTGTACAGAATGTGGCTGTCTATTTCTGTCAGTTACATTTAAACATATTTTAATTTTTATCCCTTTCTGCAATTAGCTGCATTGTGATGATCATGTCAAAGTTTTAAAAGTTGCCTGTCACTTGAATAAATTTCTCTATGCTTTCAGTTCCTATTCTTACTCCTCTTGTTTCCCACTCCCCATTTCCCACCCCTTTTACGTCTAGTTACTATTATCACTTAGTGGGTGCCTTCCTTTCCTTGATCTGATTTTTTCACTTTTGATTGTGTAGTCCTGGGAGTTCAGAAAGCTCTCAGCATCTGCTTGATGAGCAGTCTAGTGCTAGCCTGGAGTGACACAATATGAGAAAGACAGTTTTTTTTTTCAAGTTAAGTGAAACCTTTCACTCCCCAAGAACCATTTCCCTCCTCCTAAGAACATGCACCTGAATTTTGATGAAGTATTTTGGCTATTTAGTTTTTTCCCATGACACTTTTCAGCTACTCCTCAGACTGTTTTCTGTGTCACTTGTTTGCTTTCATCTTATGTAGCTAACAAGAAGAGGACACACATTGCCTAAGTTTTCTGTACAAGATGGACTATGCAAGGTCACAATGCTCCCATGATGCTGGGGAAGAATATCCCTGCAGAGTATACTGAAGTGGGATAAGAAACACTTTGGTGAAAAAAAAAAGTAGGTATTTCAGTTCAAGAAGGACAGAGAACTACTGGAAAGAGTCCAGCACAGGGCCACGAAGATGATTAAGGGACTGGAGCATCTGCCCTATGTGGAAAGGCTAAAAGAGATGGCAATTTTTAGCTTAGGGAAAAGGAGGCTGAAGGGGGATCTTATAAACTTTGATATCTTAAATGTGGGTGTCAGGAGGATGGGTCCCGACCCTTCTCTGTGGTGTCCAGTGACAGAACAAGGGGTAATGGACACAAACTGGCACGTAAGAGATTTAAATTAAATTTGAGAAAATACTTCTTCACTCTAAGGGTAACACAGCAATGGAATAGATTGCCCACGGGGGTTGTGGTGTTGCCATCCCTGAAGACATTCAAGACCCACCTGGATATATTCCTCTCAAACCAGCTCTAGGGGATCCTTCTCTGGCAGGGGGTTTGGATTAGATGATCCTCAGAGGTCCCTTCCCATGCCTTAGCACCCTGTGATATATGTTTGTCACAGCTCAGAAGCTGTAAATGAGAGTTTAGAAGAAATACAATAGTGAAAACGAAACCCCCAAGAGAGTTCACATCTATCTTTATACATAGTCTCCATACATCAAATTCTGACAGAGGAAGCAGTAACATTTTTTCATGAAATTGCTTTACTTTGGTACTGGTTTCATTCCTTGTCTAAATTAGCTGCTTTACAGCATTGTAGATTTCAAATGTATTATGAAAAACCAAATCTACTGGATCTTTTAAAAAATTCTCCTTTCTGAATGCTCTACTTCATCTGAGCAGATCTGAGCACAAAATTCCTCTGCAAGTGAGAGTAAGCATTATGAGGTAGTTGTAGCTGTGTGTATTGTGGTTTTGTAGTGAATGTGCTGAACCTGATCAGGGGCTTGAAAACAACAAATGTCACCATGAGAGATGAAAATCTGTACCATATGGAGCATAATATAACTATGGAGTATTAAAACTCTGACTCTAGGGAATGTGCCAGCATACGTGGGAGAAGTGAGAATTTCATGAATTATGTTACTCTTGAGTAGATCTAAAAGTACAAAAGAGTTCAACAGCACTCTGATAAATATGCAAATGTTCTTGTTCTTTGAATGAGACAGAAATGGGGCTTTGATGCTTAGGCTTTAGAAACTTGAGCTTTGGATAAGAAACGGTAGAAGAAAAGCACAGTATATTATACCTCCTGCAAATACCTGAAAACACTGCTGCAATGATTGAAGTTTAAGTATGGGATTAGATGTACAGGATTAGAAAGATCTAGTGTTGAGATGGCAGATGGCCAAAGGACCACATACTGTATGGCAGTAAATGGTTTGGTTATTTAGCATGTATCACTATTTTTTCAGAATATAAAACAGTGCTAGTATAAATGTCAGCTTGTGAAAGAATAGCACAGCAGAATCCTGTCTTGTCACAGAGCTCTGAGTAGGTGCGTTTAAAAAACACTTTCTATCAAAATCCTTAATTAGATGGAAGTGTTTTGCATATTATAAAATCACCTGTTCATTTCAGTGGGATGAAGCATTAACTTGTTAAGCTGCTGTTGGCAACGTGACTGAGTGCTGTTGATCTGGGCATTATTGAGTGATGAGTAAAACACCCCCACTATATATGTGTCAATGAACTAAGCATGACTGAGTCAAAGGTAGAAAAAATGCTTCAAATCATATCACTTCACTGTCAAATGGCTAAAAGAGAGTTGTATTTTTTAATTGAGAAGTAATTTGTGGGAAAAAAATATTGAAAAATGTCTGCAGAAGTACTAAGCACCCACTGATCTTTCCAGAAACTTTAGATAATCATTCTCTTCTTAGGCTTGGTATATCTAGAAGTATTCCCTGCATATAACTATCCGAGGTGCCAGAGTAATCTTATCTGCTTTATCAGAGTAAAAGCTTTTGGAGAACTACCTCAGAGCAACAGAAAATCCCAGTCCATATTACTCTTCCCATGACTGTCAATTAGGATCAGAGTTTTCAATCATTCGTCTCATTTGTAGATTCATTGTTCATGCCCCACAGCCCTTAGTGTTTTTTCAGTGCCTCCTGCCAAAAAAAATTAATTCCTCACAGTTTTCTAAGCTTGACTCATTCTCAGCACACACTCATCCCGCTGAGTAGTTCTTGGAGAAACCTAATATTGCAGTAGTGCAGAACAAGGATGAATGTGGTTTATGGAAGTTTTGGGTTTTGTTTTTTTTATTGTCTCATGGGAGAAGGTGCTGGGTGTTTTCATCTGAAATGGTAGTATCCTGAGGGAAGTACACTAACAGGAGACACAACTGGTAGCAGCCTTAGTCAGGACCCGGGTATTGCTGATTTTCATTATTAAAAGAGTATCCAGAGAGAGACTGGGTTTGGATATAACAGTAACAATACTTTGCTGAGTATTTCAGCCAAACTCATTTGACTACTTGTAGAAAACAAGTATTAGTTTCATATTGTATTTTTTATAAGAATGTTTAAAGAATGTGAAAAATTAAAATGAATATGTAGTGATTTAAAAACTTTCTAAAAAGTATATAAAAAAAGGAAAGTTTCAAATTATGCATCTCAGCACACAACATTAGTTAAATTAAGTAACATGGTTTTCCAACATATAAAATAAACTCAAAAGTAATTTATGATGTAAAATTTCATCCCAACAGGATTTACTTGCAGGAAGGTGCTGCATTAGAAGACTTGAAAGCAAAACTAAGTAAATCTCCTTTTTAACAAAAATAGCATTATTTGTAAGCCAACACAACCATCAGAAAAGTTTGCTGTTCTTACACAGAGTGAGAAGGTTCCCTACCTGCAGCAGCCAAAACTGAAAAGCTTCAGGATTTTGATGCACATATGTCAAATTCTGAAATTCTGTCAAATGCTTACCAAATGTACATGGACTTCAGATATAACCTACCTTTGTATTAAAGTATTTTGAAATTTTGCATAAACAAGAGAAAACCAGCATTGCTTAAAGACAAGCAAAGATTTAATGAACATATAGATTGTTAAGACTCTTAATAGCTGAAGGATAACTCCCACAGTAAAATTCAACAGACAACTTTTAAAAGAATAACAAGTAACAAAGTTGATGGGGTCTTGAAGTTGTAATAAAGGAAGACAGAAGAAAATATATCATGTGTTTGGAAATGACTCAGGTATTATTTTATGAGCTTTCTCTTGACTACACTTGCTCTGACAAAACCTGCAAATGAAGGCAGCAAATCATACTTTAAAGCCATCTGTAAGACATGTGAGAGAAAAATTTGTCTGTGAACATCAGAGTAGAGGTAGGAAGCCTGCAGGAAAAAAAAAACAAACAATAAACATAGAGAGATAAAATCATAAGTATTTTAGGTATAACATTAAATATTATAGGCAGTGTTTATTTTCTTTAATACATAAAACTCTACTTCTTAAGAACATATGGCTTGGCAAAGTCTCCTTAAATTTTCAAAATTGTATAGGGGAGCAGAAGAGAAAGAATTATTGAAAGATAACAAATCACAGATTGGGTTATTTATTAGCTAATTAACCATTTTTTCCCTATAACTTTTGTTCAGAAGTTTGCAGTATTTTGCAGCTGTGTAGCCTTTCCCTTTCTTCTCTCCCCCAAACATAACATTTTCCACAAAGAAATGGCAACAAGTGAGAGCTCATAAAGACATCAAGGGTCAAGAAATTTTATTTTCTTTTATGAATGTACTTGTATGCTTCATCCACTAAGACATACACGGTGACTACTTTTCCCCTGTATTTACTGATAAGCAACATTTCTTATGGTTAATAGTAGAATTATCATAGGTTTCTGGGATGCTGTGCTTCGAATTAGGTTTTCTATGAAGCAGGAAAGCAATCCTATGTGACTGAAACTTGATGTCTTTAATTGGGCAAAAGAGAGTGGAAAGCACTGTAGGCTGGACTTGTGTCAGTTGTCTTCTTTGCACATTAGAGCTTTGTTAATGTAAATTATATTCCTTAACAGCTGAGCAATATGGCTCCCTTAAACCTGTAAGAAAAAAACAAAAAAAACCCACAAACCCCCCACAAAACGACAAAACCCCAAATAAACAAAACCATCCCCCTCCCTCCCAAAAAAACCACACCAAAAAAACAAACCAAAAAAACCCCAAACCAAACAAACAAAACCCAAAAAAAACCACCTCACAAAGAATATTTCATTAATAGAGGTTGTGGGAGGATGTGGTTATCACCTGAAACATCTTTCAACTATTCTGTTACTCATTCTAACTCGGAACTAACAGCTCGTTTTGCTTTTTGCTGACTGATGGGCTGGAACAGGCTTCCTGGTACTCTGCCATGACAGAGGGAGGTTGTAGCAATAGTTAAGTGCTGTGCAGTTCAAGTCTATTATTTTTCTGAGTTAAATGCCACAGAGCTTTAGAAATTCTTTTAGAAGCAGTGAGGTAATTAAGTCGTTCAAGAAGCGTCCAAGTGAAACTGATGTCAGACACTGAGTTCTGCTGTCACCTTATTGATTTGAATTTTTAAAAAAATAATGTGGAAAACAACCTCCACGTGATTGTGATTTGTTTATTTAATGTGGTAAAAGACAAACCAGTTGGCCCTCATACAGGGAAGTTCCCGCTCTGCTCTTGATGTGCATTTCTCATTTCTTTTCTGCTTCTCGGGCTTACATTCTCCTGTGAATTTTTTAAAGTTAGATTGACTTTGTATCACTCATAATCCAACTCAGTCATGAAAATGCAGCTTTTGAGCTGCAACAGAAAAAAATGAGGCACAATAAGGAGAAAATCATTCATAGAAGTGTATGGAAGGTTACTGTCCATGGAGAATAACTCCAGTAGTTCTTAGTGTAAACCTAACTTTGTTTCCATGGAAGTCAGTGTGAAGCACTTCTGAGAGTGACTGACAAAAAAAAATGCTGCAACCTATGAAGATGCAGCCTGTTGTAATGCTGCACTTAGTGGTGCATAAAAAGAGAAGAATGCAAAGTGTATATCTGAGGAAAAAGAAGGATGGGTGCCACGTCCAAACCCATTACCTGCTGGTACCTTCAGTTTAATGGTTGGCACTCATTTTAATGTTGGCAGTATAGCAAGTCTTTAGGCAAAAAATTTCAAAATGGTCAGAACTTGCAAGTTCTTTCCCTGGCACATGAATCATCCACCATCTTATTTCAACCCTAAGTGTTCTATTTTAGTGTTGGCAGAAGGTGTAACACCAGTGTGAAGGGATACTGTGACTGTTGGAGGTTTCCTGATCCTCCAGGACCATGAGAATTATGGACAAGCCCCTTCCTTCCTCATGCTGAGCTATAAAGACCTGAGGTGATCTTTGTGGAGGTGCAAAGCCCCATCTGAGAAAGAGTCAGGCCTCAGTAGTAAAGCTTAAGAAGAAGGAGAGACAAGAGGCTATGAGGCCTCTGGAGTGTTTGGGAGAAATTATTTTGATCTGGTAGTTTGGACAAAGTCTCTGAAAAGTAAAGCTGAGCCAAGAGAGAAATTTGAGTTTGATGGTAAATCCCTGAGATGCACGAAATGGAGTAAACTGAGGCACCTTTTCTTAAGCCAAGCCAGGCATGTTGTACTATGCTAAGTCATTTGTCAGGCTGTGTGCATGACTGAGACCTTGCAAATGAAGGTGGGGAAACCAGTAAGAAACTAAACTAACAATTGAAAAACACATTCATGCATCTATTGCTGTGTAATTTTAATGCAAATCTTCCCTGTATTGTCAGTAACAAATTATATAGGGGTTTTATAGTAGTAGCAGTTGAGAACTGGGACAAAGAGATGCTAATATTTAGGTCAAGAGATAATTAAGTTAGTATAAATTCTACATCAAGTTATTTGGATCTATACCCTTGTATATTTGGACATGCAAATAATGATGTTTGAGCAGTGCCATTAAATTTAGTAGGTATGAGAGCTGTTTAGAGTATTTTGTTCCCTTCATATGACTTGGAATTTCTGGCTAAATCTCCTCTACTGAAACAAAGCAGAAGAACATATTTGGGCCTAAATATGAATCTCAGTTCATAGATAGAATCATAGAATCATAGAATAGGCTGGGTTGGAAGGGACCTCAGAGATCATCGAGTCCAACCCTTGAACAACTACCGCCACAGTCACTAGACTATGGCACTGAGTGCCATAATAGAGTATCCCAAAGGAGGAAGACTGCTGCTTTACACCTTTTCTTCTCTTTATTAGCTGCTATAAGACCTTATTAAACATTTATCTGCCTTGTCACCAGGCCTCTGAGCTCGTTGTTAACTTGCTTTGCAAGCATGCAGGAGAAATAAGGCTTGGAATAGAAAGAAGGCAGTGAATTAACTTGACAGATATTTATGGGGAACCACTCCCAAACATGAGAGTCAGCACATGAGAAAGCGTGAATGTGGCACCTTGGAAAATGCAGTGGCTCAGTGATTGTTCTGCTGTTGTTTTGGGCTGAAGGAATGGGCTGAAAGAATGCAGACATTTTCATTGGCTAGCATGAAATGACAGGGGGACAGAAATATGCCAAGAAAAGCTGTGAAGATAATTAGCACACTCCTTTTTTTCTGAGATGGGGACAAAGAAGATGCAAAAAAGTAATGGGTGGGGTGCTACCCCTTTCAGGAAGGTTCAGGAAGTGTTGCACTAGAATCCAGTGTTTAATTGGAACTTGGAGTGACAGCTCATCAACTGCAATGAGTTTTTACTGTAACAACCATATGCTGATGAACCTGCACACTATGAATAAGGAGCATGAGGGGAACTGAAGATCTGTACATCAGTATTGGTGCTCAGAACTGAAATATAGTAGCTTTTAACCAAAGTTCCTATTGCATTATTTTTAGACCCAAGATTCTCAAAAGGCCAGTTACCCAAGAGTGATTTAATCTTGTTGGCCATGAGACGAAGTACGGGGACAGCAGATTTTTCCATGCAGCCAATGCAGACTCTTCAAGAACCACAGTGAAAAAAAAATTGTGCAATTGCACTTAGCTTTTGCAGGGCAATTTCTGTGCAGGAAAGCCTTGGAGGGATATACCTAGCTGCTGAGGCAACTACTGTGAAAGTCCCAATGAGGAGTCCTGCCCTGTTCTTTTAAAAGGTAACTCCTAAGGAGCAGAATCAGAATGGTCTTGCAGTATAACAGACACACATTTATGGATAAATGTCAGGAGGTAGCACTGATTCTCCTGAGAAGTCTGCAGCACTTTTACCACATCATTGCTTACTGTCAGCATTGCTGTATTTTTCGGCTCTAAAAAGTTAATGGGAAAAGGTATAGGAGGAAGAAAAGAGTGCACGGAAAGCATGAAACCTTTTCAGATATTATTTCCTGCTAAGAAATCAACTTTATGTGAAGAACTGTAATGGCCAAGGAAACCCCATATAACAGGCAAGCTTTGCTAGTTTTTAAAGCTCTTCGGGCACGATTTTTATTACAAGTTTGTGTTCTCTAACCAACTAAAATTATATCCAGATCATTCCTCGCTATTCTGCTCTTCCTTTTTCCATGTAGAGAATAGGTTTTTAGGATTTAGAAATCTACCTCCTTTTTTTTTTTTTTTAATTTTTACTTTATTTTATTTTGTTAAATGTAAAATATCACTCAAATATTCTAGAAATTTTTCCTTGGTCTTAGTAGTGTTTTAAGGCTTTTGTTCCAGGCTTCCTGAAGTATGTATAAGTACTCATTTTTTCATTCTTGTATGTTGGAAGATAAGCTTCATTAATAATGTGAAATATAGAAGAACTTAAACGAAAAGAAAGTATTTCTAGAGTGCATGCTGATGCAGAGTGCACTGGATGATTAGGCATGTGTTAAAATACTGGGAAAACTACCTGAATCTAATATGATCCTAATGATAAAAGGAAGATTAAATCAAAGATTTATAATACTGGCCCAGAAATTTTTATTAACTCTACAGAAAATACATACAGATTGGTTTGGGATGATAATGTTTTTCATAATATAGCTGAAATGTGTTAAAATATGTGTAGTTCTAAATCCTTCTCCTTGGATTACAAATTAGTTGAGTACTGAAAATTTATTCACAATTATATGCTAATAGAAGAGCTGCAGATTGCGTGTACACCTCTTGAGTAATGAGAACTGCCTGGCTTGTGAATGTAGAATCCTGATAACAGGACTGAGGATTTGTCCTGCTGCAGGGAGGCAACATGCAGGCGTTTGCACACAAAATGCTTTGCATGCCTGACCTACCAGCTGAAGCCCCATGCAAAAATACATACATGAGTTTTGAATAATAATAAAAAAATACTAGAAAGGTGAAATGTTTAGGTGTACCGCTTCTCACTAGGGCAGAAATGGGTACCTGTCCCATGAAGGAGTGAAGAAAACAAACTCAGTAATCTGAGAAATTGGGCAAAGTAAGAGAAAAGTATGTTCAGTGCCCTGAACATATTTTCTCCACAGAAGTGCACACATTGGGAATTATCAATAGCCTTGCATCAGTTTGATAAGCCTCAATGCTTATTTATAAAAATATTTTGGGATGAGTCTGACTTAGAGGATTGAATAAAGCACTGAATTTATTCAAAAGAACGTCTCTGATAAATGTGAATTTGTACAGAAAAGCCTAATAACTGATATATACTTCCAGAAAAGAGTTAGAATTGTGGCTTTGAATTCTATGTGAAAAACAGTGACTTAAGTTGCAAATATTTGTATATGAGTATTTATCTTTCCTGATATTATCACAGGTATTAAAAGTAACAAATAGGATTATTGACTTGACTTTCATAACGAGTCTACACACATGAAAGAGCCTTTGAAATATGAAATGAGTCTTTCCTTCTAACAAACACCAAAATGAAATAGTCTCATTTTGTGGAATTTTTAATTTTTTTTTAAAAAGCATGTGGATCTGAGAAATGATCACTTTCCAATGGAAATCAGTGTACTAAAACACATCAGAGCTAAATGTTATTCACCATTTCTGTTTATAAATTGCAGTGTTTTTTAAAGTTTTTTTTTTCAAAGCTCTTAAGTTTTTTTAGCCTCTAGCTCTCATTGACTTGGATAAATTCATATTGAAGTTCAGATGCTAATTTATGTGGCTGCTTTTGAAAACAATAAAATTTAGGTCAAATCCTGTTTCTGCAGGAACATCTATTAACTATGGGAAATCTGTATTTGAAGCTTCTGTTCTTTAACTGACAATTAATTTTTTCTGACTGAGTCACCTGCCTTCAAGCATGAAGTTGGCAAATACAATGCATTTATTTAAGAAGTGAGGATACTTTGTTCCTGCACTGCAAATACACTGTCTAGAAATGTAGTATTTGGTAATGAATTTACAATTTTTTAATATTTCCAGGGGAATTCCGGCCTGGGTTTCAGCATTGCTGGTGGAACAGATAACCCACACATTGGGGATGATCCTGGGATATTCATCACTAAGATTATACCAGGAGGAGCCGCAGCAGAGGATGGAAGACTCAGGTAAAAACTTACTCACTATGTATGTTTGGAAAGAGAATACATCATCATTATAAATTGTTCTCTAGGAGTCAAATGTAAAATGGGTCTCTCGTGGAGTCAGGGGAAGTAAATTACATGGTTGGAGTTTTCTTTCAGCTAAGGTAGGGGAGCTGAGTTAAGTAGGCTAAAGGAACTGAATGAGGATGATTAAGGTCTGTATAAGGGAGCATTTCTAGTACAAGCCCCATCTTTGTACTCGTCATTTCATTTAGTACAAAAGGCAAGATAGACACAGGAGGAAAGAGACATAACAGCATGGAAGAGTCTGGTCTCTGTGTGTTTGTGTCCATTGGTGTTATACATCAAGGCTACCAAGACGTGTGAAACTTCAGAGCCATTGCTAAATACTCTCAGGTGTTTGTAGGCGCTCCCTGTTATTTGACTGCCGTGGTGAGGTGTGCACTTTTTCCAAACATTTTTTTGCTGTGCTTTGTATTCTGAGTCACCTCAAGAAGCCTATTGCTGTAGCTCCTGGGACGGACAGAAATAATTCATTTTGGTACTTAAATATGTGGTAGCACATCTCTTAAACAAGAGGAAAAACAGCACTTGTGCTTCTCTTTCCTCAGGCTTCCACCTCTCACATAGACTGGCACCCACCTGTCAGTCATGAAGCCTGCTGATGCTCCAAAAAGTCAATTTAGCTGGAAAAACTTGGGATAAAATTCTGAAGCTTCCATGATCTCAGCACTGGAATCTAAGCTCTGGGACTATTTGCCAAAACCAGATGGTCTCAAATTCATGAAATGTGACCAGATGGTAGCAATAACTTTTTTTTCCCAAAGCCTTTTCCTTTAATTCAAAGTTAAAAGCATGGGGAGTTGGCCAGTTTTTAAAGCAAGTTTTGGATATGTCTTATACTAGATTGTTAATTTGATTTTGGAAACAATTTTTATTTTGTCATGGAAGTTATGAGGAGTCATGATGGTTGACGGTGCCTGAAGAATTTATGGTCTACATATGACTGCAGATAAAATGAATAGGATAATCTCACATAGCTTTATGACTTAAATGCAGCAATCTACTCCTAAGCTAGTCATCTTAGAGTCTCCTAGAAGAAAGTGAAGAAAATCCTAAACATTTCTAGATTATGACTCACCTCACCCTAAAGTTAATTTCTCAAATAGAACAGAAGAATCACATCTTAAAGGGCCTAGAATTTCCCTGATGCCTCAAATGAAACAGTTTCTTCAACTAGGAAGTGAAGTGAAGATCAACTGTAGTGATCTGTATTGCAAATGTCTGCATTGGGCCAGGTGAGCATCATGGAAAACAGAGCATGAGGAAAGCGCAGTATTTGGAAATCATGATGACATAATGAGCAGCACAAGAGGGTCTTAAATCTGCATCTGCCTCCCTACAAATTAATAATATTCCCTTGAAAGAAATTATATCTTTTTAATGAAGTTTTTAATGAGTTTTGAAAGCTTTTCTAGTTTAAGTCATTAGGAAGACAGAAGCCATTGCAGTATTTTGTTGTACTATCTTTGTACGAAATCAAGTATTTCATAACTCATTACTACACTAACTCACTACTGTAAATTTAACTCATGATTATGTAGTAAATACTGTGTTTAAAAGGTCTTAACCCCTCAAAGATAGCATAGTAATGCAATTCATTAATCCATATTAAGATCAGAGTTGGCAAACATTGTGTTTTTAAATAAAAGTTTAGTAGTGCAAATATAGTTATTTCTAAGACTTAGGTAAGGATTAGAGTATAGCATTTGTTAGCACATATTGAGGAAAAATGTTATACATGTTAAGCATATATTTGGCATGGTTGTTTCTCCTTTTGTCATTTGTAAACACAGTTTACACCAAACTCCTCTCTTGTTATTGCTTAATATCTGTATGCAATTAGTTCAAACTGGATCTGCAGAACTTTATTACTTCAAAGAATACTGTAAGCACTTTGAAATATGCCTCTGAAACTGCCATTAGGGAAATGGGTTGACTTAATTCTATAGGTACTACACTAATATCAGGAAAATTTCATCTTTTCTAGCAAATATCACATGGTATGAATTACAATGCAAATAATCTGGAGTTCTATATGTTCCTCAGTGCTCAAAGGTCATTTTTTATTTCTGCTTCATTTTCCCACAAGTTCAGAAAAAAACTTTGTAGCACATAAGAATTTGCACTGACCCAGCTTTCCCACTCTTACAAACACAAGCTGCATCCTTACATGATGCTTTCATGTTGCAGAGGATTGCTTTTTCAGTATTTTATAGTAAAATGGCAGTAATAATTGAAAAGGTCTCACCATGATTTCCAAGAAAAAAATCCTGTTAGGAATAAACGGGTTTGTAGGTCTTGGAGGTGAAATTTTATTTTATTTTATTCTAAAGTTTCTTCTAGGGTAAGATTTTGCCTTTCCTTGTCTTATCTGGTAAGTGGGTTTCACTTTGCTACAATGCTAACAAAGACAACCCTGTGATGTTTTCAGAACACCTGAAAATGTCTGTATCTGTAATCGCTGCTGATACACCACTGAATAGAGGAGCTATCCTGGGGCAGTCTATACTATCTTACATGATAATTAATTTTACATAACAGAGAACTTATCTGCTAAGGCCACTCAATTGGAATAAAAGCTCAGCAGCATGCAGTAACATAAGCCAAGAATAGTAATAACCTGAGAACTGGAGAGTGGTGATTATGGATAAAACCCCTATGAATTTCTGGTGTTCATTTTTGCCACACACTCTGCCTGCAGATAATCCTGTGTTAAATAGCAGTGTGGACTGTTTGAACCAGCTTCTAAACCTACTATCTGTTTCTAAATCATAACCTCCTATAAAATCCTTTTTACTGCATTTTACATGAAGATGCCATCTGAACATCAGGAAACACTTTTTTACTGTGAGGTTGACTGACTCTGGACACAAGCTGTGGAGCCTCCATCCTTGGAGATACTCAAAACAGGACCAGACGTTCCTGTACAGCCTGCTGTAGATAACCTTGCTTCAGCAGAGAGGGTTTGATGAGATGGTCTCAAGAGATGCTTTCCAACCTAAATGATATGATTCTGCAATTTGCACCTGAGTCAGCAGTGGAGCCTGGAAGTGACGAAAGCCTAGCATGGAGGTCAGCAGAGATGCACAGAAAAAGGAGTTGAGGCAACAGTCACCTGTTGCAATAAGGGAATTTCCAATTAGGTATGAGGGGATAAAAAATCTTTTAATGAGGGTATGTCACAGTTGACACACTGCTGACAATGAAATGAATGACAAAATGCTCTCTATTACACTCCTCCTTTCAGCTACAGGGGAAGGAGAAAGAATAAGACAGGTTGTAAACTAAACTACACAGCTTTTATGAAACTGTAATGATGATAAGGAAAATTATGAAATATGTACAAGCATATACAAAAGCAATAATTGCATTCACACACACACCCCTCCTCCTCCCAGTAATGCTCACATCACCACCAAGACTGCAGGCCCTGCAAAAGTCCCAGGCTGGACTCCTGGAATCAGCAGCAGACAGGAGCTGGAGGCAGGAACACAACTGATTCTGGAGGGCACAGATATAGATCAAAAGCAGATGAACAGATGGAGTCCTCTCAAGACACTGGCCTTGGATGAAGAGGGCTTTACTTTTGTGATCCCTCAAATTTATACTGACAAGTATGAGACAGAGGAGCATTGCACAGAGGAGCATTGCAGCTGTGACACCTTTACTTCCTTTTTCTTTCCAGAGCATAATACGTTCCTCAGAACTCAGCAGTGGCCTTGGTTCTGCAAACCATTCTCCAGCCATAACTAAAAACATTGTTTTTAGTTATCAGTCGTAGAAGTTAGTGTTATCAGTCCTAGAAGGAAACACTGACTGAGAAGCTTGCTCTTAATTTCAGCAAGTGCAGCTACTTAGAAGAGGCTTAACTGAAAGTAAAATCACTAGAAATAAAATCGGTTCTATCCTGGATCAAACCAGGGCAAGGTAGCAAGGCATGGTGACTCTGAGTTCAGTTGGTTATGGAATATCTGTTTTCAGGGGGATTCAAAGTTCATTTGGGCAAAGCTCTGAGTCATGTGAAATTTCAAATTGGCCCTGCCTGGGGCAGGAGGTTGGACTAGATGACTTCCAAAAGGCCTTTGCAAACTTACTTGGTTTCTGATTCTGTATATTATTCTTATACATAAAACCTGTGTGTGAGACTGGAAAGGATGTGATTAAGTGCCTAGGGTTTTTCCTTTTAGTAGAAAACAGTACTTTTGTGGGGGTTTATGCTACTTCATGACACTTCACCATATCTACAACAATAATTAAAATACAGTGAATGTTATCAGCCACTTTACACTACCTTGATTTTAATAAAAGAATCCTGCTTTTGAAAGTCTTCTTGAACTTTCAAATATTAACCACAGAATCACAGACTATCCCAAGTTGGAAGCTATGCATAAGGATCACTGAGTCCTCCTCCCTGCTACCTAGAACAAAACCACATGACTAAGAATGTTGTCCAGGCACCCCTTGAACTCTGATAAGTTTGGTGCCATGACTACTTCCCTGGAGAGCCAGGAATGACCACACTCTCAGTGAGGAAAATCTTTCTCATGTTCAGTCTGAACCTACCCTCACACAGATTCAATCTCTTTCCTCATGCAAAATCAGTACCTCCCCCTCTGCTGCACCCTCTGAGGAAGTAGTAACTATTATGTTTCCATACTGCCCTCCCAGAAATCCACCGACTTCTAGAAATAGTGTAAGAACCAATACACTTCACAGTTCTGATTTGGGAAAACATTTTAAGTAAGTACACTGGCACAAGTTCCTTATCTCACAAAATACAGAAAGCTGTGGCATATTTTCTGATGTCCACTTTATATACAGAAAATTATTTAATATATAATAAATAACATATGGTAAATAATTTCATGGAATAAAAAAGATTTAATTTAGGATTTCATTAATTTAGCTAAATGTGACAATACTATAATTGGGACTAACTGAAAATCATGTTTTTTTCTGAATACTTCATACAATGTTTCTTTGAAGCTTTTAGTTTCAAGTCAGTCACAGACAGAAACATAAACCATCCAGAAGTAGCAATAGTTCCTACTGAGCTGAAGGGGGATTTCTCTCTACTATTTGATCTTTCAAGACTTTTGATGCATAAAACCTTCTCCTGTCTCACAAATATCAATTGTCCACAGGCAAATGGCTACTTTTTAATAAAGAACTTCTGAATTTAGATTTCTTTTACTCTCTGAAAGAAAAAGAATTCCAGTAATTTCTGGCTCAGGGCCCTTCCTGGGTTTTTTTGAGTTCATGTCAGAGAAAAAAATACAGTGGTTGGCTCATTTACCAAGATAAAGCAAAGAATATATCCCAGCATTTCCTTCTATTGACACTTACTGATCATAAGTGAAATTCTGGCTTCTAAAAGGCAATACAGATCTAAAAAATTCTTCATGTGAAAACAAGAGCGATCAGATTATGGAACTAGAAGCACAGTATAGTGGTACAATCTGACTAGAAAAAAATTAGTAAAATTAAAATATTTCAATTACAATGAAGTACAGAAGTGAAGTACAGACACATGAAATATCAACTTATTTTCAACAATCATTAACCAAAACTGGTTTTAATCAGAAGATACTCTATTTATACTTTCTCACAGTCCAATTCCAATGGAGGTATTTTCCTCAAAACTCTATATAGGAGTTCCTTATCAGAATATATCATTTTCATTGGATTTTGAAGGCAAGATTGAAAACGTGAATTTTAAAAGATCTTTGGCTCTAAAAAAGAAATAAAAGAGCCGTGCTAGAACAAAGATTAAAATCTTATATTTTATACCAATTGCACAGTCACAGGACTCTTACTGAACCTTAATTCAAAAATTAAATTACTGCCTATGTGAATATGAATTAATTTATTTGCAGGACTGTAAGATAGATTTGGGAGGCCTTGAGCTTGAATTTCAAGGGTTAATATTTTACCAAAGGTTATTTTGATATTTGAGACTCAGCTGTACTCCAGAGGAAAGAGGGTTGATATGAGTGAGGGGTGAGTCAAAGGGATGAAAGCAGTTGTGCCTGGAGGCACATTGCCCTGGTAAGCTGCCCAGACCTGTAGCTATTTCCTATTTCATTCATTCCTTCTTCTAGGAAACTGGTTTCCAGTCTGTTTCAATTTGTAAACTTTTTTTTTTCTTTTTTTTTTTTCCTCCTTGAAAGTGTGAACATTTATAAGGAGAGATTAAACACATTAAGAAAAGTAATTGACTGTGAATTACCTATGGCAGACTAATCAGAAATTGAATCATCAGCTCTCTGAATACCATTTGTTAAAAAATAAGGCTGTGCAGTGTGTATCTTCCCTTTGTAAACCTTGTCAGAAGGTTTAGGATTGTGAAACTGCAGCATTTTTAAGGTATGCTGTGTTGTCCTACCATCACTGTAGTAATTAGACCCACTCGATTTTTTCCCCCAGCTCTCAAAGTCTTTTGGTGTGGGGAAAGACACATAATATACATGCTAATGGTAGGACACAAGGACCAAAATAACTTGCCCCTCAGTCATCTAGTAAATCAAGGAGAAAGCCTGGAATAGTATAGTGATACCTATTTCTGTGCCTTACAGGCTTCAGTTAAATACCTATCAGCAAAGGTTTTAAACAAATTAATTTGTGTTCCCTTCAGTCATCAACTAATCCACTATGATGTGCCAAAGGATTATAAATTTATTCAGGCATGCGTAGCAAGAGAGGAACTCTGAAAAGAAAGCTCTTTCTCACGCATGCTAAAAAAAACCAACACATAAAACTACAAAAAATAAATTAAAAGATTGCATTCTGATCCAATTTTTAAAAGTATTTCTACATTTCACTGAAGATGAACCAGAGAGGAACTATTGCGATTTTATGGTATTTGTTCAAACTTGAAAACTGGAATTAAGAAACACACTGCTGTAACTGTTGTGTGCAGTTTACCTGGAAAGGAATAAAGACAGAGGAGAGGAAACAGAAGTGAGTCCCTTCTGGACTTGAGAGCTGGTTAGACAAAGGACCCCTTTCAGTCATTGCCCCATGGGCTCTGCCTACAGAGCTTTGTCTCTGAAGTAAAATCTGAAACATAAATCCCACTAACAGAGTTGTTGCCTGTTGGTATCTGTGTGGAGCTCTGTGCTTATTAAGATGTGAATTGGGAGTGATAATAGCAAAACCGAAAACCAAAACCCCAAACCAACAGAGGCTGTTTCAGACTAACATGAAGAGCTATTCCCAGGAGAGATGATGTCCTTTACAAGTCTGTCATGGATCTCTAATGCAACTTGGACAACTGGCTTTATTCCACCATCACTGCATATCAAAATAGGAACTTTGTGATTCACTGCCCGAGTCCCTGTTTGTTTCTAATCTTCTATTAAGCCTATCAGTCCCAGGTTTATGAGCGTTGCAGTGGTGTGCAGCTTGTTCAGGATGTTATTATAATCACAGAGCTGCCACAAAACACTGATTCATATCTTCAGTGTTTACAGGCCTCTGACAATACTATTAGTTCAGTACATATTTAGTAGTAAGTTAATAAAGAAGCATTCACCCCATTAGGCAAAACATGCTTGCTTTGCAGACAGTCATAAATTAGATCATGAATTATTGACTGCTCATTCCATCCTGGTTTGTGTTAAGAAGTTTATCTTATTAACTCTGTTAGTCTGTGTATCTGTGTGTAACATTTTTTTATGCTGATGTGGAATTAAAAAAAAGAAAAAGAATTACTACAGGGGATCTACATGAAAAAAGAGGTCACAAAATCAAAATCCAATTTTCATACATTATTTTAAAAGTTGAATATGTCTTACACTGGCTTAAGCTTTAAATAATCAACTTATGTGACTTTTCATCACTAGAATATGTTACCATGTATTTCTTTTCTTCATTGCTTCACACCACTTCACTTTTCCTAAGCTGAATCCTTCTCTTTTTTCCTGTATGGAATTTGCATTCCTTATTTGGTATTGCAGAGCCACAGCATGTCTCTGAATTTGATTATATTTCTGCTTTTCCTATTTTAAACATAATTTGTTAGGATGTAAAAATTCTCTTATGCATTGCAAGAAAAGAAAGGGAAATGAATTATCGGGTAAAGATAATAGAATTTAATGAATAGGAATAGAAAAAGGTACCTAGTCTGTGGTGACAAATTTGAATTTGAAACTGGAGATTTTTAGGGGTCTCTGCATAGATAGCACTGATGGACAGCATGTAAGTTTTCTTTTGTAACACAAAGGATCATTTTCCTGCCACTATAAGTTTCTGTGCTGTCCTCCACTAATTGAAACCACTGCTTGTGATCACCACTTGAGCCAATAGCTTGTTAAGACTGTAGATACACTGCAGGGAGATACTGCCCATTGCACTAGGTGTTTCATGCACTGGTACTGAACTGGTTAATAGGTCTCTCTCCCAAGAGTTCTTTTAGTAACCATCCTGCCTGAAATTACAATGCCTTGGAGTGAAGAAGCAGTGAGGAAGCATCGGAACAGACCCATGCAGCCAAATCCAAGTGATTATTTCATCAACATGTTTGCACTGCTACTGCAGTTACAAATTTAAATAGCTCAGTGATAATTTATCTGGAGTAAGAAGCCTTCTGTGGTTACATACCTTAGAAATCATCAGCTCTCTATGGAGCCTGGTGTTAGTCAAGGAAGAAATATTTCACATCTGTTCCTGTACTCGACAGGTGTAACCCTCAGGGGTACTGCTGAATTCTTCATTTCCTTCAACTCTCATTTAATTTGAAAATAAGATTCTGGACAAAAATGGAACTGACTTCAGCTATCATAAAAAAAGTTATGTTCCTTATAACCAGAAAATATCTGATCCTAAAACTTTTAAGAAAAATCTTGTTCAACTTTTTGCTTCCGACAGCCAAACCCACTAATACACAGTGAGACTGTTCATACACTGTCAAAACTCTCTGCTGTGGATTGAATAAACACCTGGACTTTCAGACTTTAGGCAAGGCGTATTTTATGACAGTGCCTCCTCACTGCTGTCACATTTTTTGTCCTGATTTTGGTGCGGATTTAGAGCAGGGGTTTTAAATTTATTTCCCCATGGCATACGAGCTTTAGTATCAAATTTTCAAGATGTGTAAGTACTTTGTTTGGATGTGCTGCTTACATCATGCATGTTGCTCTGAATCATATAACTAGAAAAAAAAAGCTTTTTCTTCTCTACTTGCCTATTTGCATTCTACTCAAAGTTACAGCTATGTTAAACAAGTAGCCTAATGAAATTGATGCTCTGAAGCTACTGAAGTTTCTCACCAAACTTGAACTACATGTTTTCTCCTCCATATTTTTTAATGCTACACCTTTGTTTGGAATAGATATTCTCAATCAAATCAGAGCAGATGGGAGGGTTTTCTGCTTGTTAGTGCAAGCGCCTGGGAGGCAGGACTGCTTAGTTTTGTTCTCAACTTGCTATGCCTGATCTGTGGCAACACTTTTCTTCTTTTGTGCTAAAGTTTTCCCATTTGTAAAATAGCTATAGTGATCATTATCTTTGCCTTGTGGGGATTGTTGTGAAGCTTAAACGAGCTCATATTTGCAAAGCACTTTGAGAGCACCAGATGAAAAGTGCTTGTAAAAACACTGAATCTGGAATTGCCTTCTGGGTTATCTGTTGTAACTGGTTTTCCTGCACAAACCTGAACACGCTTCAGACAGCGCTAGTGGCAGCTGGGAGGGTTTTAACCAGAGGTGAGGAACAAACGAGTGGTTTGGTGTACTTAGCTGGCAAAGCCTATCTCGGTCCCAAGGAAGCGGCTGTTCCTTACCCAGGCTGGACTCGTGGATGCTGGGCCCAGGCAGCTGCTCCTCCTCCGGGCTCTGGGCCTCCAAGCCCCGCCGCGGTGCCGGAGCCAGCTAAACCTGACGGCTCGGAGGGTAAGTCAGGGCTGTGAAGCCGTCCCTGCCTTCTACCACACCTACGGAGCCTGGCCTGGGGCATCTTCCACTACCTGCAGAGCAGCCCTGCAGCTGGGAGGAGCTTTGCAGCTTCCTGGTGCCCTCATTCATCTCAGACTTTAGTGTTTTGTTTTTCTTTCTCTTTCCTTTATCCCAACGCCTTCCTCTCACAACACCCCACACCTCGTTTTTCTCATTCTTCGCTTCGCTGTCCCACTTCGGTCTCTGACTTTGAAGGGCAAACATCAATACTCGTTCTGTGAGCAGAAGTTTCCCTTCTGGCCACCATTAGAGGCTGCAGCCTCCGCCGGCTGCCAGAGCCGCCCAGACCGAGCCGCGCCGCCGACAGGCGCTGGATGCGCTGGGAGGTCCGGTCCCCGGCTGCTAAGTGGGAGTAGTTTCAGCAGGAAAGCATCGTACATGGCAGTGGCGGGAGACGAGACGCAGAGAGACTGAGGATAACTGGGGAGTTAAAAGAACGGACGGAGGAATGGAAAAATGTGGTAAGAGCAAAAGGATAACAAACTGAGGATCGAGCCGGATAAGAAAGGCAGAGGGAGAAGAAATGCAGAGGGTGGGAGAAACTATTTGACTTTGAGAGGGGGGTATAGAAGAAGGAAATGGTAGCTCCTTTAGAGCCCGTGAAATAGATTAATAAAGAAAATCTGACACAAATTGAAAGCCTGTTTCAGGGAAGCCTTCTGGAGGGACTGCCAGCCCCAGCGTCTTGCCCACCCTCTCTATTCCCCCTCCCCTTTCTTGCCCTCTCCTGCCTGTCCCTAACGCCGCTTCCGCTGCCGGCCCCTCGCTGTCACCAGCTCCCAATCAAACACAAACATTTAAACAAAAAGATGAACACAATGAGACACTGGAGCAGGTTGCCCAGAAAAGTGGTGGAAGCTCCATCCCTGGAAGTTTTTAAGGCCAGGCTGGACGGGGCTCTGAGCAACCTGATCTAGTGTGAGGTGTCCCTGCCCTTGGCGGGGGGGGGGGGTTGGAGCTGGGTGATCTCAAAGGTCCCTTCCAACCCTGACAGTTCTGTGATTCTGTAACTTGTTGGGCCAACCGGCTGATCAATTAGTAACAGGGCATTTGGCTAGTGACTTTTGACTTTAACTGGCAGAGCTACTGGCCTGGATCACTTGCTTGTGTCTGTTCTGCACAACTTCAAATCTCTTGTTTTTAGTAAAGTCATACTTGATTTCCAGCAAGTTAAGGTAGGAATCTCAGGTCTGTTAAGTACAAAATGGTCTTCTATGGCCAGAAAAGTGTTTTGATGTGGTTTTTTACATTAGTGTGTGAACAAGGGCTCATCCCCAACCCAGCAGCTTTACCTTGACATACGTTTTAGCACAGTCCCTAACTCTGCTTGAAGATGATGCTGGGGGAAGAGGAGTCTATCTAACACAGGGGACGTTTTAAAAGGAATAATGTGTGAAGTGAAAGATAATAAACTCTGTTCAAAATTACTGTAGGTGTGGCTTACCTAGCAAAAGAGAGTTAATTTGCCTTGAGTTATGCTAGCCAAGCAATAACTGAAGACTTGATGCTGCAGAAAATAATTTCATTATAAATGATTTACAACAGCTGTACCTCCAAAAGCATTATACAGAAACAGGATATTCTGCTTTCAGGATGATTTTGTTGGGAAAAAAAATTTAAAAAAAAGCAAAAAAGGAGAGGTCCTCCATTTAGAGATGTACTTTGACTTGACTTTTCTAAAAGTTTATGCTGGAGTCTATGTGCAAATTAAGTGGGTGTTAGCTACTACTCCCACAAAGCCACATAGCTACACCCTGTGAGATGAGCTTCCATCAGCTAATAACTACTTCTCAGAGTAAGTGAAGAGAGGCTATTCTGGAAGACATTAACCAAATGGAGTTTCGCTTCTCTCCTCACTCAGTATTGGGTTTGTCTGTGAAGCATCCTCTGAATGTTATCAGACACAAAACAATGGCACCTTTTTGTACTACTGATGTTGACTCAAACTTAGAGTAGATATCAGAAATTTTAACTGTATGGGGGTAAGGTGAGGATGTAGAGAATGGCATTTGGAGTTGATGTGGAGTTTACAATAATTTTTAGCTCCAGGATATTACTGATCATGTTGCATGAGGTCATTATGAGTAAATTTTAAGTAATACCACATCAATACCATGCAGTGAGCATTCATGTAGTTTATGAAACTTCTGGTTTTATATAGCTTCAGATAATAATGTCAAGTTACTGATTTTGCAATTAGTATTGGCTTTGAAATTTTAGTAACAAAGTCATTCCTACAGCTAAGAATTGCCTCAGATTAACTGCTTCACAGAATCATAGACTGGCGAGGGGTGGAAGGGACCTTAAAGATCATCTAGTTCCAGTCCCCCTGCATGTTGCAGGGACACCTCCTCCTAGACCAGTTTACTTCAAGTCCCATCCAGCCTGGCCCTGAACACTTCCAGGGATGGGGCATCTCCAGCTTCTCTGGGCAACTAGTTCCAGTGTTTTACCACCCTAATTTTATTTATTTATTTATTTATTTTCCCTAATATCTAGTTACATTTCTTGCATCTTAAAGCCACTTTAAAAACTTGTTTACCAAGTTTGGTGGGTTTATTTTGTTTTGTTGGCTTTTTTTATTACTTTATTTATTTGTCAACAATTTAAATTATAGATGCATAGTGCTTTTGGAAGAAGTAGATTCTTGAAAAATATCAATTCATGTGTCAATTTCTTTAAATTATACTCTATTTGATTTATAATTGTTTTTTGTATAATTTGTTCTAATAATATTTGACTCTATAATTGTTGGAGTGCTGGCTGCATCAGTGCATAAAAATTTGCTATAAAAAAAAATGAAGTCTAAAAAGACTTCAGAATACTATGCTAAAGCTGTGCAAACTTTTTTATTGATACAAGAGGAGGTCCAAATTGCTTTTCAGTGGCAAAGGGAAAAGTCAGGACTTCCTTCATGCAGGAAAGTAGTGGCAAAATCACCTTTCGACTCAACTCTGAAGGGGAACCTGCATTCACCATGTTTCTCTGTCTGGGGAATGGACCCCACATCTCTCAGTGGAGTCAGAAGTAAACTGGGGTGCTATGAAGTCAGTGGTTTTCATTCTTTCCTTCCAAAGTTGTTTCACTTCCACAAAACAAGTAAATGTTAATTGGGTCACAGCAGCCTTACACTGAGCGTATTATTTTGAGAGCCAGGTAGAGGTTATGGACCAGGGTTTCTGTCCTTAGCACTGCTCAGTAGTACTTTTACAGACACTGGAATTAGTTTCTATTGTTATTAAAATTTCTGTGATAAATTTAAAGATTTCTTCAAGTTAAATCGAGGCATAATTTCTAGTCATGTGATTGAGGATGTTTTCCCAAATGATGGGAGGTTTTCACTGCAATATAAGAAGAGGATTACATTATAAAAAGTACAACAGCTTCAGTGATGGAAGCAGAGGTAGTTAAAATGTTTTTCTAGGAGATGATATTGGATAATAAGACAGCAGACTGTTGGTTTGATTCTTGTTTCACTAACTGTCAAAGCTTTTATTCAATTTTATTTTAATTCAAAGAGTATTGTTATGTAATTTATTTTTGGTTTGACTGGAAAATTTATTCAGCATAAAATAATGTCATCTTTGTCAAGAAAAAACATAATGGAAACAAGTTCAACCTGAACTCAATTTTTTTTCAGAGTTCAGTTATAAATCTGTAGGTGTTACAGCCAAGAGGCATTCAGATAAATAGAAAGATGGGTCATGGTGTTTCCATCTCTGAAATTAAATTATGTTACCAGTAGTTCAGCTATATGGCTTTGACTTGAAGAGTTTGTCTACATCAGGGCCTTTCTTTTTATGAGGAAAAATCAGTTACAAGCAGTAAGAGATTATGTCCTGTTTCCTAACTACAGGAGAGAAACTGAATGACCAGAGACGAGTGTTTACTGTCTCTTCTAATCAAAGGATTTGGGGATATCAGATGAAACTAATAAGCAGCAAGTTGAAATATCCCTAAGGAGATATTTATTGAGCTGATAGCAAAGCTGTAGAACTCATCTACAGAGAACACTGTGGATGTTAAGAACTTTATGTGAGTCTTGACAACAGTTAAACATATTTGTGTAAGAAGAATCTACCCAGGGTTATTAAATGAAAAACAAACAAACAAAAAAGGTAATTTTGACTCTGGAAGGTCTGAAGTTGTCATCAGCTGAAAATATATTCTGGTTAAATATTGTGTTAAACCTTTTTCTTTACCATCTGGTAAAGGCCACTGTTGGGAAGAAACAGCAGGTAGATGGACACCTGGATTATGGCTTCACATAGCTTTTATCTTTTCTACAAGTGAACACCTTACTCCACACATTTTCACTCCACTCTTCCCTACAGGTAACAGTGGCTGTAGTGTTTCCTTTATTCAAAGGGCTTGATTTCTGGGTGATCCATAGGGATATGGCTGGTAAGGCTGAGCTGAGTGGCTCCCTCACAAGCCTGGCTGATGGGCATCTCGCCTTGCTGCCTGGTTTTGTGTCTCTGCAGCAATCCTGCTGCCAGGAGCCAAGGTCTGATTTTAATCTGTGGGAGAGGTTTTTACACTGCAGGGTTGTGACTGTTCTTTTATCTTTCCTATTTTTTTATTCCTGTTGGTAGCCATTAATGTGCCCACTCTTGAAATCAGTCACTGCATGGCAGGTTGTGCTAGTGCTGAATGAACTCAACATTACCGAGCTGCATTAATATGGCCTTTTCCCTGTGGCTATTGACTGTAGACACATGGAAAACATTGATCCGTGTGGATTTCCATGCTTTATCCTCTCTGTCAGTGTCTGAGATGGCTTGGATATCCGTGCATGGGATTTCACTAGATCAATTTGATATTATATGAGCTGTCTTTGGGGTCAGACCCTCTTGGATTTTTAAATAGCAGCTTGATGGGTATTTTTAACCAAGAGTTGTGTATAAACACTCCCAAACAGACACCCTGTGATAAAGGCACACTGCCTAAAAGGGTGAAAGGATCTGGTATGTCTGGCAGAAGGGGTTAACTGAAGGAGAGCCTTGCCCCAGGAAGTTCACAGAACTAGTCTAGAATGCGGAAATCATCTGAAGTATTTTAAACAACATATAAATTGCTTTTTTAGCCAAATTTGTGCCTCGAGTGAAGTCTTACAGCTGAGCTTATGACCTTAAAAAAAAAAAAAGTAACTGCTGATGTGTCCTCTCGTGAATCTACAAATAGGAACATACTCAAACATCTAAATATATTTTCTTCTAACATTTTAAAGTCTGCAGGGTCTTTTACTAACTGTAGAGTGCAGTATGCTATCTGTTTCTGACTTCAAAAATAGAAATTAGAATAATAAATGAAACATAGGGAGAGGGGTAGAGAGATGTTGTGTATGAGAAGGAGCTGCTCCACTAATATTTCACTGATATTGTTACCAGCCTTTTGTGTTTCAATTACAGTTACTATTATGCAGAACCTTTAATATTTTGACATTTCATTAAGATGGCTGTTTTTTAAAAAGCCAATAACTAAAGCAATAGCAAAGAACAATAAATAAATATAAATGTCTTAGTTTGGTAGCTTTGAGGGTTGTGTGTCTGGTCTCAGCAAGACCATGTCATTAACAGGATATGGAAACACACAGTCATTTCAGGCAATAGCACATTCTGAATTTCAGAAGTATATTCTGAAATCTGAGTTATTGCCTGATAAACTGAGCTATAGTCTCTGTTCTACAAGTGAAATAAGCCTCAAAGTTCTCTTGTAGAACACCTGCAAGTCACACTGACGTGACCTTCAGTCCTTCTGGATGTGATCTGAGATTTCTGACTGTATTAAGCTAGACAGTTCTGCCTCCTAAGCCATCTGGATTCCTGGTGTATAAAGGAGGAATTTCCTTCATAGGTTTTGCTTTCCCATGCAGCCTTCTGGAGGACAAGGACTAGGACTTTGTTGAGCTAATGGATCTGGAATTGGGATCAGAACAGTGACTGAGACACTGCACCAGTCTGAAAGTCTGAAAGAGTGAGCTGGATCCATTGTGCACAGGTTTTTTCTGTTGCTTCTTTGCTTCTTTTGCATTTTGCCACCTAGGAAGGAACATCCTGAAGACTGACATTTCTTTGAGAGATAGGTGGCTCTTCTGTATGCCAAGATCACAGCAGATACTTGAAGGAGTAAACAATGAACTGGCAGAGCAGCTAACACCATTTCAGGTCACCTTCCAAAACCTGATGCCAGCAGCTGTGGGCTGAAGTCTGGTGGAATACTGAAGACCAAACTGTGTTTCCTTTACGTTTTGGTAAAATCTACACATATGTTTAAACAAAAAACATTTGTAGCATTTTTTATTTTAGTTTTTGGGCTGAAAAGCAAGCTGGTTGGTGGTCGGGGTTGTGAGGCTGCAGAAGCACAGCACCAGCATTAAACAAACTCACACTGCTTTTTGGCAAACTTGTTGGCTCAGCCATACTCCAGCCTTCAGGCTCCTGAGCATCAGCACCCCAAAACTGGTTTGCCAGTGGAGGAAACATCCACTTGGTTGTATTTGCTTTCAGGAATGCTGTGCAATAGTTCAGTTCCAGTCTTTGCACAAGCAGAAATGCACTGCACAAACTTTGTGCATGGTGGAAGTTGTTTGTCCTTCATCTTTCACTGGCTGGTTACAAGGGTGAATGCAGCCAGGAAAAGGCTTTTCTTGGTTATCTGTTCTTTGTGCTGAGTATGCTTAGAGGCTGCACTGAGGGTTAGTCCCTGTTTGAGATGATGAGCCAAGAAGGTGTAGGCTCTCCTCTGGAAAGTTTATTTAGACAGTAAACAATAGACAAAGGAAGTGGAAAGCAGGTGGGGTTTTAATCCTCTGTTTGAAGATTATGAAAAAAAGAACTTAGGTGACCTGCTCAAGGTTGCACACGAAGTGTTGAGTTGGCACTAAGTCAGCATGTTGGGAGAAAAGATTATAATTATTTCCATGTATTTAATTTTATAGATTAATGCTATTTACTAAAGAATTCAGAAGACTGAAAGATTATTTTTTCTCTCAGAAATGCAACATTGTGTTTATAGTCCTTATTTACTTTCCTTACAAGCAAAGACAATTCTGCTTTTGATAGAAGCACAGGTTAGATTTGATAATTCAGATAGTGCCTTCATCTTAAGTACAGCTGGGTTATCATTTTATTGTACCAATATTTGCACATATATTTAAATCAAAATCAGGGGTTTCACATTTTTATGAAATTCAACTCAAATTCTCCTGTAGTATTCAGGAATTATGCCCTGTCCTGCCCTCCCCCCAGTCTTAATTTATATCAATATTATTTTCAGCCAGTAACCACTCTATAAATTATTTGGAATTTCATTATAAAGTACATAATTTTCAAATTTTGAGCTAGGATTGGCTGTTGCTTACATCAAACATTTTCATAAGCTCCTGCTTAGCTTCCAGAAATAGCCAGAAGTTTTCTTCTGCTGCTACGTTTTATCCTTTTGTTTTAGATTGGACATAGCAGTAGTTTTATAGGACTTTACGGTGTCAGAAACGGGCCTCAGGGTATATGTGAATTTGCTATAGAAATTGGATCATGTGTCTAAGGATCATTATACCTATAGAAACAGTATACCCTGTGGTATGTACATATTATATTGTTGGTATCTAGTTTTAGCACTATATTCTATAATTAGAAAGAAAGATCTGAAGGCTGCCATAGGAAATCTGAGGTCCTTTATTCTGAATTTTTAGTTGAAATTAAAAAAAATAATTTATTCCTCTTGGAAACCAATTATATGGGCCAGTACCAATAATAATTTTTTTTTTGTCCTATATATACTGTAAATTTTACTTACCATGAGATAGTAAGGGTGTATAGGGTTAACAAAAAAAAGATTGATTCTCCTGGGATCAGATAATGTGTCCATATTATTATTAGCTGATCTGTTGAAGAAAGAATAATAATAAGTCCTTTAGTCCTTTTAGCTTGTCACCTACAATCTTTTGTTCCTACTTAAAGTGCTATGTTCTTGTAACTTCTGGAAGAAAGCATCAACCTTTTAATAGGGAAACTTTGGCTAAAAAGATTAGGCAAAACAGGAGCAAAAAATCAAAATGAAAGTTTAGTCCTTTTCTCTCTTTTGTTGATACCTCCACACTGAGATATGGAGGTGTATATATACCTAACATATACTGTAGCTTTGCAGTGATTCTCCCTTAGTAACAGTATTTTTATCTTGATCTCTAAGCTTCAGCTAAAGAATTAATAAAGTCCATATCAATTTAAGCTTTACTGAGAAGGCTTAGAAATAATCTATTAATGTTGACCATTCTGGCATAGAAAGCATGATAAATGTATTTGTGTGAAGCAAGGCTGGACTGCAATGGACTGCAAGACACTGATGAGATGTCTGGATGATATCTAAGACACATGGATTACTGCAGTTTTTAATATTATGACATTGCCCCATGGAGCACAGATCATTCCCTTGTTCTTGAGTCCATAGATGATGTCAATTTGCTCCTTTATGTAGCTGCAGGTGGGCTAATGTTTCTTGGCAGGACCGTTTTGCCTTTTAAGGTTCTTTGCTGCCATACTACTCTGCTTTGCTTTTCTCTTCACAGCACCAAATTACACAGAACAAATGCACAAAATAGGTAATTCAGAATAGGGAAGGAGTTCTCCACTATCTGCTCCAGTCTCGTGGGACCTCATCTGGAGTACTGTGTCCAGTTCTGGGGCCCCAAACATAAGAAGGAAATGGACCTCTTGAAGCAAGTCTAGTTGAAGACCACGAAGAGGATGAGAGCTGGGGCACCTCTCTTGTGAAAAGAGGCTGAGAGAGTTTGGGTTCAGTCTGGAAAAGGGAAGGCTCCAGGGAGACCTTATGGCACCTTCTAAAGACTTTTTACAAGAGCATGTAATGATAGGGCAAGTGGTAACCATTTTAAGCTGAAAAAGTATAAATTTAGATTAGATATTAGGAAGAAATTATTTCTTGTGAAGAGGGTGAGACACTGCCACAGGTTTCCCAGGGAAGCTGTGGCTGCTTCCTCCCTGGAAGGGTTCAAAGCCAGGTTGGATGGGGCTTGGAGCAACATGATCTTATGGAATAGATCTTGGAATGATCTTTCAGGTCTCTTTCAACCCAAACCAGTCTATAATTCTATGAATTATCATTACCAGCTGTTGCATATTTTATTCTAAGTTCCTAAGGATTTTGCTTGTGCTTACTTGCAACTTGACCGAAGCTATTACCAGCTTTTCAGGGATGTCTGCACAGTTTCTTGAAAACAGTGAACATGAAACTCGAAACTCAAATAAAGGTGTTCAGGTTTAGAATAAATTTGGGAAAAAAAACCCTCTTAAAATATAGCATTTTTCCTTAATAGCTCAACCCCTTATATGCTTTGAAGACAGCGATAACTACTGGCAAACATCTGTGTCCCTGACCTTCACCCTTTACAGCAAAATCTCTCTCATATTTCTCATTTAATTCCTAACTTTCATGGCATGATTATAGCATGTGTTCTGTATTTTACAGTCAAGTGTCATAGAATCATGGAATGGTTTGGGTTAGAAGGGACCTTAAACATAACCTAGTTCCAACCCCCCTTCATGGGCAGGGACACCTCCCACTAGACCAGGTTGTTTAAGGCCCCATCCAACCTGGCCTTCAACACTTTCAGGGAGGGGGAAACCACAACTTCCTTGGGCAACCTGTTCCAATGTCTCAACACCCTCAAACTGAAGAATTTCTTCCTAATGTCTGCAAAAGTCTTCTAGAATGTATCCATTTTTTAAAAGTATTTAGATGAGACAGCATGCCATGGGAAGAGCTGTCTAACTCATTTTCACTCAGCTGTTACCTGCAAGGGTGATTCTGCAGTATTTAAGTATAGGCATAATGCTAAGTCCCCATTTGAGTATTTTGGCTGAAGCAGAAACAGGATTACTTCTGTCTCAAATATTAATCACCTATATGCTGTGCTGAACTGAGATATGATGTCCCTCTTTGTTTGAAGAACTAAAAGCATGAGTATTGCTTTAGGCTTATGTTTTTTTAAAATATGGTTAGAACACAATTTCTTTTTTTTTTTTTTTTTCAGCACAGCACATACGAAATTAAAAATATTTCTGATCACATGTTGCTTTTCATTGAAACATGAGTAAATTTGGTAAAGAGCTCTGTGAACCTGTATTATCAGCAGACACTGAGATTATAGTTAAATTGTAGCAATTAAAGTGCTATATTTTAAGAATAATTTTAGTTGGTTTTGTATAGGATTACAGAAAAAATTTCCTCTAGTGTCTTAATTGTTGCAAAAGTCATTAGCCATAGCTTGGATACAACTTCCCTTTCTGCTTTCTGTCTTGTTAGAACCTTTTACAATTAATTAGGAATTTTCAGGATGACTGAATAGATTTAAATAATTTCAGAGTGCTGAGACTGTTAGATAAATGCCTTAATATTGAATAAACATATGTAAGGTATGTTGTTATGGAAAAAAAGGAAAGTCTTGCTGGAACAAGTTTCCTCCTGCCTGAATTTTCTTGTGTTGGATTTTTGTAGATATCGGTGAAACTATAGAGATCTCTTTTGTACAACTTGTGTTACTACCTTGGACTATAAAGCAGATCTTCTCCTTGGTGCAGGTCCAAAACTGTGCCTGAAGTAAACTTCTATACAGTGCATACCCATTTGCAGGAATTAGGAATATTATGAAATAAATGGGGAAAGGAATCCATGTTCTGACTGGAATACACTTTTGCAGTGTGTTTGTCACATGAATATCTCAATGAAGCTGGGAAAATAATTTGAGGAGCTGTTTGCAAGGGCAAAATAATTTTGCCCCTAAGAGGCCAGTTAATTCCATGTTCTTTATTGACTCTCTGCAAAAGACATGCTTTTTCCTTAACAGGAGGCATCATTTGATGAAAGCCTTTGTGAAATGTTTCATGTAGATACGGATATCTGATAATACCAGTTATTTTTATTTTTTTTATATTAGAATTTATACATGCAGGTTACACGGCATGAAAAAGCAAAACAGATTCAATCCTGCTTTCCACTGTTTCTACAATCTTTTCTCACCTTTTCATCTTCATAACCATCCAGCTGTCAGGAGCCAATAGTTTTTCATTAAGCATGATATAGCCAGTTGTATTTCATCTATGACGAGTCATAAATTTAACAAGAATCACATATAGTTCTATTAATAGCTGTATGAATACAGAATAGCAGTTTTGACATAACTATGTTTCTGAGTGGGAAGCTCTAGCAGGATGTATTAATAATTTATTTAAAAAAATAAACCCATTTATATTAGAACACTTATTAATTTGACAACCAAACCACAGAATTAAACATTTGGCAACTTTATACTTCTAGTATTGAAGGAAAGAAGCAAACCTATCAATTGAATGAGAACTGAAGACTTGCAATAAATTACTTTTTAGCAGAAGGGAATCATCTATTTTGTGTCCTTTCCAAGTCTGACCAGTTGTCAGATGCAGGCTGCTATCAACATTTTCCCCTGTAAATATTCTTCCAAAAGGCTGGTAACAGCCTTCATTTCCTACAGTTGTGTTCTTTTTGTTCTAATTTGTTTTTAAGCAGAATCAGCAGTACAAAAAATAACAAAAATTCATCCTACATTCTCAGAATTCAGATAAACTTTTGGTAAATCTTTGTTCTCCATTCATATGCTAAGGGTCCTGAGCAATACCCAGTTCAAGTGGTGTTTTGCTCTATAGAGTAACATTTAATGGTTGAGCTTTATAGAATCATAGCAGAAATGGGAATATTTTTAGCGACCCATATTTTTTTCACTTACTGTCTTTTCAGCCATGCACAAGGACACTTTGATTTACATATGTCTTTTTCTTCTGTACCCAAAATACTTAGAGAGATCTCATAAGCAATGTACTTCACATAGAAACAGTAGAATCTCAGTTCATCAAAGTTCTTTGCAATTTGTGTTCTGCACTTACCCTCATTTGCAAAGAAGGGTGGCCCAGTCCACCCAGTGCTGGTCCTTAGCCTGATGCGTTGGAGATGGGTTTTAGTGCTCTCAGGGTATAGATTTCATTTCCAACTTGGACAAATCTGTCAGGTAAGACTACTGTTCTAACCTAGACATTTGGAGGGTAAATATACAGTCAGTCAGTGGTGAAAATGTAAATAATGATATTTACTCAAATTATTTAGCGTGAAGCATTCTATATTAAATTCTCTGCTTTTTGTATGACAGTATTTTTATTTTCACAACTTAGAATGCTTTGGCTCTAATGAAGAAGTATGAGAGATTTAGGAAAGTATTTGAACAATTACTAGTCGCTGCAGTAAATTAAATCAACTGATTTCCTTATAATCAACAGCAGTACTAATAGCATGCAGTGTGAATTTTGTGACTCAGTTATATTGTTGCTTAGTAAAAAGTGGTCTAATTAAGTCTGCAGAGACTTAAAAGTTGTTTATTACCTAGTTCTGTCACTCTATAGAATTTAACCCCAGTGTATGAAGGAGGATGGTAGTTGTGGGTGATCAGGCAGACTTTTGTTTGAGTCAGGTTTGTCTTTTGGAGGGATTGAGGGTTGTTTCTGCCTCACTGCTGGTGCAGCATATCACATCAAGTCTGCGACTTCCCAATGAAGTTCTTCAAAATGTTTTTCATTTTGCAGCACTACTGACTTAACTCTGGTCCAAAGCAACAGCTGAAGCATTCAGACAGTATCTGTGGGTTTTTCTTGCAGGGTCAACGATTGCATCTTGCGAGTGAATGAGGTTGATGTCTCCGAAGTCTCACACAGCAAAGCTGTGGAGGCCCTGAAAGAAGCCGGCTCCATAGTACGATTGTACGTTCGTCGAAGGCGCCCTATACTGGAGACCGTGGTAGAGATCAAGTTGTTCAAAGGACCTAAAGGTAAATATGAAAATGAAGACCTTATTTTACACTTGATACTTAACCTCCCTTGTAGCTCAAATGACATCTGACTTTGTTGATTTGTTAACTCTTAGACCTGTCAAATACTGAATGCATTTAATTTAAGCTGGTAGAACTTGAATTCGTGGTTGCATGTCTGTTCCTGAAATATAAAGGAATTCAAGGAGCTGTGGTTTGTTTCATTTAATGTTTGATGTAGAGGTGGCTCATTATCTCCTGAAGAAATGCAAGATGCAGTGATATTATGTGCTTTACATTGGCAGCACATAGACTTCCTCTGAAGTTCCTCCACTCAGACCTTTAAGGTACTGTTGAAGGTAGAGTTCCCAAATTCTTTGCTTTTTCAGAAGGCTTTATGGTTATCCAAGTTATTCTTTCTCCTTGTTGATGGTTTCTTCTACCATCATTGGAACAAGAAAGCAAGAATAATAACTTACCCAGATATATAGGAGAACTTTATTTTAACTTTCAACGAAGTAACGTGGAAGTCTAGCATGAAACCATCATTAGTCTAAATCAGCTTTATCACTTCCAGCAGGATCTTCTGATTATAGAAAAAAATGCTTTAAAAATCCTTTCTTGAAGCATTAGCACTAATTTTAAATATTAAATATTAACCTTTCCTTTTGCAAAATAATTTTTACTTGTTCAAGCATTATTTGTATGTAATTTTGTTTTGTTTTTCCAGCCTGAAATTTCCCTCTGGCTATTACAGTTTTCTTCATAGATAATTTCTGGGCAAAGAAAATGGATATTTTCATAGTACATGTGAATACAATGAATAGCGGTAGATTTTTTGATCCACAGTAGTTATTTCATAAGCAAGTCTTTAATTAATGGTATATAAATTAAATGAAGAAATTTTCATGTCTCTTAATATATGCTGTGCACATGAGATTGTTCTACCTGTTTCACCTACAGTGAAAAAGCTGTAGTTTTTTTGGTGGGTTCCTTTATAGTTCATCTCATGTGAATATTACAGTGTGCTTCTACATAGTTTTCTATACCAATTGAGTCTATTTTTTTCTAATTGTGGAATTGTTGAGATAACCCATTCACTGTAAACAAAGATAATGGATTATTTTCAGTGTTGCACTATACCTCATCTGTGTATGTCATGGTTATTTGACACAGCAGTCAAATCACCCCTACTCTTGGTGGAGTGTAAGATATTTAAACATGCATCTGAGGGTAAACCCTCAAATGTCTGGATTCTTGTGTTCAATTACAATGCTAAATTGACTTTCTAATAGAAAAGCATCTCTAATGAGATTTTGTACGTGTATGAACTCAGAATAGTAGTGCAGGCAGTAGTGTTTTAAAGCTTTTGAATTAAACTAAGTATGTGATATGATAGTAATTCTGAGTAACCTAGGGCTAAAGAAACCAAAATTAACATATCCTTTCAGGTTTTGATGAAACAGTAAAAATTATTCACCATGACCAAATTTTGCTGCATTGTGGAAATAGATGAGACAGGCAATTATTATCTAATAACATTATTTTTCCATCATGTTTGGTTTTGATTGTATGCCTATTTTTAAAAATAAAAATAGTTAGGGAAATTATTTTTATTTTTATTTTCATACCCAAAAAGTGCCTTTTATGACAAGCTAAAGAAGCTTTGATGCTTGGCGTTGCAGACACCATTTTGCACCTATGTTAGTATGTGAAGTTTACTGCTATAATATAGGTATTGGCTATAAATAGTGAATTTTATTGTTAAGTTGAGTATCTTTCAAAAATTTTCACTTTAATGCTATTTGTGTAAGTTAACTGGAAACCTGAATGATAAAATGTTTATGGGCCAATTCTTTGCAACAGCCAGGTTTTTTATCTTTCTGATACAGGCAGTAAGAAAGCATACCCTTGTATGCTTTTGGTATTCCACAGGTAAAAAGCAGCAGAGTGAATAAATGAGGTTATAGATTGGTTTGAAGTCTTATGAATACTGATTTTAATATCTGTGGAAGTTTTCCTTTGGATTTTCCAAAATCTTCTATGACACTTGTGTTGAAAGGCATCAGACTTGAGAATAAAACCTAAAAATCTTGACTGTAGGTTTCAGTACTAGTCACTCATATAATGCCTGTCTACTGAAATGTCAGGTGATTTATCTATGAACTTATCTTTCATACCATTATTATACAGTGCAAGAATAACTTAGTACTTATATACACTGTGTTTCTTCTCAAGAGTGAAACTGGGATGTTTTGGGATCCAGAGCAGGACCTGAAAGTCAGTGTGGTAGTTTCCACACCATTCCTGCCTACTCACAAAGTGATTAAGAAAGTGCATCTGTTTTTTTAAACGAGATGAGTGTTCCACACAAAACTTGGAGGAGCAGATATCATTTCAGTTGTTTTGTTTCCTGTCTGTCAACATATAACTCAGTATATACTGAATTCATTCCACACTGTGATGAGAATTTACCACATGAGAACAAGCCTTGGCTTCCATTTTTGAGTGACCTGCCCTAGCTTGGTCCTACTACATCAAGGGGGGTTGGGCTTGATGATCTTCAGAGGTTCCTTACAGCCCCTGGCATTCTGTGATTCTGTGGTAATATCACATAAATTCAGAGATCACTAGCTTGCCTGTGTATGTGAAAGATGCATGATGAGAGGATATCTTTCAGCACTTGAAGGTGCTAAAGAAGGAAGTTTACAAGGCTTTTTATAGAAACACTTTTAATTTTGTCATAGGTATTCACAACTAGGAGTTTTACCATCTATGAATCCATACAGGTTAGATTTTTTTAAAGTGGATGTTAATTTTTCTATCTAGCAACCATCACATAAATTTAAATATACGTTGTGTAGCAATGGCTGTGGGCACGTGGCAGGAGAAGGGTCATGGTGCATTATGAATAGTCATCCCTAGGTGATTGCTCCTGGTGCTTTACAGAAAAGCTGTCCTAACATACTATGTGATAAAGGCCATGTAACCCCTCAACTTGAGGTAAACAAATATACAAATGAGTTGCAGAACAGAAAATCAAACTCTCAAACAGCTGTGTGTAGGTATGGAAAGCTGTGCAGTCATTAGTGTGGGGTGCTGGATGGGTAGTATTGATTGATGTCGATATTTTTTGTCTTGAGGTAATTACTAACTGATCATTGCAGGATCTTCATCTCTTTCATGTGCTCAGGAGATTGCCCTTTGTATGCCTCTTGCACGTCTCTTCAGTCTCTTGTACAATTTTAATGATTGGCTTTGTTTAGCATTTATTAGTAACTGGTGGTTTGTTTCAGTCACTCTCAGGTCACTGCAGATTTTAACAGCCATCATCTTTGCAGTAGCTGAGGGCTGTAACAGGAGAAGGGTATACAATGGAGCTTTCTTACTGCAAATCAATAGGATTTAGACCATACTGAAAATCCTGTCCTTAAGTAATATGCTATTACTTGGTATTGAAACATAGCAAGACTAACAGTACAAGAATAGATTGCGTCCACTGCAGTGTTTTTTCCCAGGAAAGAAACATGACAACATTCAAAATACAGTAATTTAATCATAGGTTAATAGGCTGGATTGGGTTGGGAGGCCATCTGGTTACAATAACCCTGCTATGGGCAGGGACACCTCCCAGTAGGCCAGGTTGCTCCAAGCCCCGTCCAGCCTGGCCTTGAACACTTCCAGGGATGGGGCAGCCACAACTTCTCTGGGCAGCCAGTTCCAGTGTCTCACTATCCTCACAGGAGAGAGTTTCTTACTATGTCTGACCTAAACCTATACTTTTCCAGTTTAAAGCCATTAGCTCTTGTCCTATTGCTACATGGCCTTATAAAAAATTCTTGTAGGCTTCCCTTAGCTTTTTAATAAAACCTGTGTTAGTTTCCTATTAGACCCTGCAAAGAACTGTGTATGAGCATTGAATTATGAACTTCATTCATTATTCAGAGATGACAGTGCACAAACCCATTCAATAGCATTTCACTGGAGGATTTTATACTAAATGAATTCCACTGGTCTTTGGGATTTCCATGCTGTCGTATCACACTGAAAATCTACTTGTTAAAGTGTTGAGTAGCTGGCTTGATGTAAGATTAGTTAGAGAATTCTAATTTATTTATTTATTAAGATCATCCAGAACATTTTTTTCTACAGTTGCAGAAAATTTCTTATAGTCAAAAACTTAGGTAAACCCAGAGGTTGTGTTATATTTTACCTACCAGTACCTAACTAATACCTAAGCTGTGATACTTACTACATACTAGAAGGAAAACACAATGCAGAAAATCATTATTCCACTAATTACAGCAGTATTGGATCAGATAATAAGCTTCTGATCTCAATTCTATAGGAAATGTGGCATCTGAAAAGACAACACAGCTGCAGAAATGAAGTTTAGGACATGTGAAGCAGAACAGCTGAGTACCAGGAAACTTGAGAGGAAAAATGGCAGATTTAAAAACATCAAAAAATGGAGAGCTGATTCTGCCATCTGGATATCCTTGTGGCTTTAATATAAAATCAGAGAGAAGTAGGATTAATTTCCCATACCCTTCAAGATAATTCAATAGTAACTATCCTTAAAGTGTGTGAACTGCATTGGGATCTTGCAGTGGTGGCTAGAGGTTCCCTTTTTTTAGTTATTTTAGAGGGAACAGTAGCTATGTCTCTTTTCAGTTGTCTGTAAGAATGCTTTTTCTCATTCCTGGTGAATTTAGCCAATGAAACATTTTGATCAGGTTCACCTCAGCCAGTTTTGGGCACTTAATAAAAGTTATTTGGGGACTTTTGCTCGTCTGCTCTTTCTTGCTCTCAGAATCAGGGCCATATCAGGGCTTTCTTTAATCTATGTGGAGCGTTATTATATTTTGGGACTTTAAAATAGAAAATAATGTATCTACTATGGACTGTTTAGTCCAATTCTGTGTGTCTCTCTGGATGGCTATCCTCATTTTAATTTTCTTCATAGCAAAGACTAAGGTCCTAAACTCAGTAATATACTAAAAAATAAGATGGAGTGAATACAAAGACCATAATAAGCATTTATTTTTTTAATTATGTATATCCATCTAAATGTTAGATGAAGTCATTGGGCAGTAACCAATTCCACAGTTTCCATTCCATTGTTTTCTGTGCTGGCCTGAAGCAAATATGCAGCACGTGGTAGATTTCCTTTTCACATAACTATTTTATTCTTGGTGACACTGAATAAAGCTGCTGTGTAATACTGAAGCTTTCTTACTATACCAAGACAAGAATCAGTACTTTCTGAGCAGTGGATTTTTTAGCTCATGGATTAGTTATGGAAATTTCTTGAGAAGATGCAGAGATTTCCACCAACTGTGTAAGGTATGATTTCACTGTAGATTTATCTTGAATTGTACTGAAATGTTCTCTACTCCATTACTGTCTATACTTTCATAGAAATTCATACATCTGTTTCACAGAAGTTGACATATTTTATTATGATTTGAAGATTTCATCAGAAAAATCTTCTGTTGTGTTGCATAGATAGCATCCCAGCTTGCAGTGACAACAGAAATAGTAAAAAAAGTAGAATTATGTGTATTTTAAAATGCCTGCTAAAAATGTGCTCAGTTCAGAATAGCAGAATAGAGAGGGCTTTTAATTTTTATGAGTGCTGCTCCCAGTAAGTAAAAGAGAAATTGTATAATTTTTTATCTACCAGAGCAAAGCCAGAGGTTACCTTTTTATCTCAGGTAATCCTTCCAGCACTTATAATGAAAAAGGGAACTTCTGCAAACAAAGAATCCAAATTATTTCTTTCCCAGTTCCAGAGAAAACCAGAGCTTTCAGATCTTGCTGTTTGATAACTGATTGCCGGTTCTTTCTTCAGACTCATGATGATGTATGTTTTTATTAGTATGGCTATACCTTCTATGAGTATACTGGCCTGTTTTCTCTAGGGGACACTAAATGCTGCATAGCAAACTTCAGCATTTGGAGAAAAGGGATTTTATGGCAAGTTAGGCTGATAGTTTATTAAGTTATGATCACTTGAAAATGTCAGAACATTTTTATTTTTACTCTACAAAATGTTTTTATAGTTCTAAAGTGTTTTCAGTAAAGTTTTTTTTGTTTTTTTTTTTTTTACTGTTTGAACAGAACATTAAACGTTTTATTATGGTCTTTTAAGTCTTATGATCTCATCATCTATGAATTTACTTACGTTTTTCGGTATTACCTTCCCTCTGTGCTGTAAGCTGTTTTGTGAATATTGATGCAAAACAGTAGAAAACAGGGCAACTTAAAAAAGAGAGCTGTAGAAAAATGAGGAAGCAGGCATGCTTTCCAAAACCTAGATATAACAAACTATTGAGGTTCTTAATTCTAATTTAAGAGCTTCAGTTCATATTACTGTAATACATTATAACTTACTACAGGTATAAATATAAAACTACCAATACTGAAACTAAAATACCATTTTATGTGAAATGTCTTTGCTGGAAGGGACTCGCATTTCATCCAATTAGCAGAAAGTGGTCTGTCAAGCACTAGTACATAATTTTCCAATTTAAAAACAGCGATTCAAAATCATCAATTATAAGTTAACATCACTAAAAGGCATGACTTCCCTGCAGGCTAGCATTGTCTAATGTAGGAATATGTGAGCATCTGCACAGTTTATTGCATAAAAATTGTATTCTCTTGAAACTCAAAATTAGAAAGCTCTGTGATAGTGTTATAAAAGCCATTGCTATTTTGCCAAAATATTTTGGCATGTTAGTGCTGTTAATGCCCAATGAAGAAAAAGTGGTAGCTTATATCTGCACCTTCATATTTCACAGACAGAGAATCTTGTTTTCTAATTTTAGTGGTGATCTGCATGCAGATGCTATTATCACATTGTGTTTTATGGCACAAATAAATTATTAAATGTATTACCTGCCTTTGGTCACTACAGACTTGCCATCTCATTTGTGTAAGTTACCACACAGGAAATATTTCTTTAAAAACATTCATTCTGTAGAGTGGCTTCTTCCATTCCTGAAGAAAAATAGTGCTTATTGTAATCTGACATAATAATAGTTATTGTTACTAGAGTGGTACTTCAGTTCTGGTAGTTCAGGCTTTAGCTACCATCTTTTTGTTTTCAGTGGAGAAAGAAAGTAAATATGTCATGGTTTTTATTGCAATTGCAGTTGAGTGGCAGGAGATAGTGGCACCAAATTGTTGTCCGATCAGACAAAATTCAACCATCCTTGGATCTGAGCTGTCAATCGATAGAGTAATGATTTCCCAGATCAAAAAGGATCATTTCAAATGGAATACAAAAGCCATCTGTCCAGTCACTTGCTCACCTAAAACTAGAGCCATTCTGTGAGCCACAAGATAATGCTTGATTGAAGTCTTGTATTTTTGTGATAATTCTGACTTCCTTCTTTTATTTTTCACTATTTTCCATTAGTAGTAAAAGAATAAGCAAAATTACTTGGAAGATTATACAGCAATTTTATATACATATATTTTGGTTGTTTTGTTTTTCCCTCAAAACCATTCAGTTCTTAATAACTCTCCAAGCAGAATCCTGGGTTAATATGCAAAACTAATATCTAATCTCACAGTAGATTTTAATTATCAGTTTCCAGAAATCATTCATGTAGAGTGAGGTTTCTACTGAAATGAACAGTTCTTTCTGCAACTCCATCATGTTAACTATTTCTGAAAGTGGTGCAATAGGAATTTCAAAATGCAGTTATGGATTTTAATAGCCAATTGAGACGGCTATAAAAATCCAACACTGTGCATTAAGATCATTACTAAATTGCTTCAGCAATACTTATTGATGAGGCAGCTTCAGCAGAACATGATTCATCCTAATGGACCAAAAGCAGTACAAGGAAAGCAAAAGGAAAGGAAGACTTTGTAGGAAGGCTTGGGTGCCAAAAAGCTTAAGATTTTGTTTCAAGAAAAATAAGCTTTGGCTAGCTTCTTTTTGTCTTCAGGGAAGAAAAGTGGTAAATCAGTCACTGTGTTTGTTACCATTGGCAGTTAAATGGCAGAATGTGGTGATATCAAATTGTTGTCAGGTCAGACCAAATTCAGCCGTCTTTGGAGCGAAGTAGCTTGTTGATATTTCAATTGATAAAATCTTCTGTGCTTATCCTTTTTGAACTGGGTAACAATTTTGCACCCAGTTGCCTGGACAGTTTCATCACTACTGACTAGAGACAGCAAGTGGCATTGTGTAGCACTGTGACCTCGGTTTTATCATTCTCTGTGGTTAGATGTTGCCTATCGTGGCTTTTGCTGAGAATCAAGAGCAGTTAGCACAACTTGCTAGATTCCTCCTGATACCTGAGGTTTAACTCTGTAACCTCACACTGGAAACATGAGGGGATAAAGAAGTTTCATTTACTTTTCTTTGTGCACTCCTTTCACCCACACAGAGAAAAAGGGCTTTTAATTTCTGCGCTCAGCTGTTGGATAAGTAAGAGATGAAGCTCCAGGTTTGGCTCATATAGCTTGCTTCTGGGTGAGAATAAAGCAGCTCATTTAAAAAATTCTGTTTGATTTATCCGGTCCTTGTGGAAATGCTTCAAAGGAAGATGCTTACTAAATGGATTTTCCAGCTACGTACTCATCTCTGAGGCACTGCTGGAAAGTTTCTTGCAAAATCTTTTGTCTCAGTCTTGTATGGAAAAGCTGTGGTGTCTGTGCTTTGCGATGCTATTTGACACTGCTGCCTTTTCCTGTCCCATTTTTTAAAATGGAATAAGGAGTTGTCTCTACTATTTACTGGCTTTATTTATTTATTTATTTATTTATTTTTGTCTATGATGAGTGTTACACAAATGCCCAGTGAATCTTGGAAAACTTCTTTTCCAGTTCTAATTTTTTTTCTGACCAACAGAAAGTCATTACAGTAATTCTCATAATTTTGTAATTATAGCACGCCTTTGTCCTCCTCTTTTTCCTTTAGATTAGAAATTTCTGGGTCAGGGAATATCATAATTTCCCTCCCCATTCTCCCCATAATTCCCTGTAAGAGATAAAAGGGGAGCTACAGAAGTGCCCTTTCATTATATGTGCAAGAGCTGTTTTCACCAGGCCAGCATAAGAAAGGGAGGAGATGCAGCAGACAGAGTAGCAGAGCATTAATTCTCATCAGTATTTCCAGATGCACAATAAATCAAAAGATGAGGAAGGAGAATGGCGTCACTTGCTAAACTACTGGGCTGGGTGTGGAAAGAAGTACTTCTGTAGGCAGGAGACCTATATATTTTTTTTTGTTTGGTTAGTGGAGGAGTGAGAATTGCCTAAGGAGTGGCAGTTTTGTTGGCCTTTTCTCACTACCATGTGTTCTTTCATTTAAATTCTTAAGGTTAGTTTTAGAGAATTATTATGGTTGATCTGTCACCACTTTAATAAATAAACAGTTACATGACAAGAATGGCTGTGAGGCTGATGTGATATCCTGATGGAGCAGAAATACTAAGGCTTTAGTGTCCTGTCTGGAATACTTTCACTGACACGACATCTGCCACTTCCAACTGAGGATTCTGAAAATTCTTACATTTGCTTCTTTACAGAGCTTCATCCTTTTTTGCATATAAACCCAAATGTGGAAGTTAACCAGATGAAATTACAGAGCAGTGATTTTGTTCTTTATTGTTAGTTATCTACATAGTAAGTTCTGGCTTTCTTGATAGGTTTTTAGATGTCCAGATCTTTCTTATGAAATCTGCTGTCTGGAAGACAATACACAGTAGTGAAATAGTATAGTGGCATGAAAAGTACCTTAAAAATAATAATTTGTATTTAATTAAATTTTTTTCTTTTTTTTTTTTCTGTAATCCTAGCCGTAGGCACACACTATTTAAAGACTTCTGAAAAAGGCATTAGAGATTCTAATGGTGGTAGAGTAACAAGTCTGGGTGAGGCTTTAAAAATTCAAGTGATACAGTAAATAAAATGTCCATCTAGAGCCTCATTTAAAAAAAAATAAATCTATATTGTGAGTATTATTCTTTTGTTTCCACTAGTTGAAAAAGAGGAAGGACTTATGTTAAAGCACCCATGAATATCTGAAGGAAATAACTGATTTAGAGGCCAGATACCAAAGTGACTAATTGCAAATAGTCATTCATCTGGCTATTTCCAATACTATATCCTTGACTTTTCTGCAGGTCTGTCATAATTGTGCTTTCCATATTTCAAAGTTTCACTAAAACTGTAGTTAGTCTTAATGAAAGCAAAAGACAGAATGCTACTCGGGATCCTTTTCAGTGACTTAGCTAAAAAGGGGTAACCAGATCTCAACATTTGGCAAAAAGAAATTTCCCCATAGTATTTCACCCTTAACTTACTATTTGTTATTTTAGATGATTTGTCCAACATCTTTGTAAAACTGCTTTCAGATTTTTATTTTGGTTTGCTCTGTGATATTTTATATTAACATTCCTAGAAATGGCAGCATTTCTTTCGGAGCTTAGATGCGAGAACATCCTTTTCCATCTTCCTTGAAACAAAAGGTCTGTGCAGATGACCATGCTTTCCAATCATACCATTGTAAGATAACAAGACCAAGAATTCCAGGTGCTGGAACACCAGTACACAATAATTCTGGTGCCACATGTGTCCCATCACGATGTCCCAGTATAGGTTGGGGGCTGACCTGCTGGAGAGCAGTGTAGGTGAAAGAGACCTGTGGGTCCTGGTAGACAAGAAGATGACCATGAGCCAGCAATGTGCCCTTGTGGCCAAGAAGGCCAATGGCATCCTGGGGTGCATTAGAAAGGGTGTGGTTAGTAGGTCGAGAGAGGTTCTCCTCCCCCTCTATTCTGCATTGGTGAGGCCGCACCTGGAGTATTGTGTCCAGTTCTGGGCCCCTCAGTTCAAGAAGGACAGGGAAGTGCTTGAAAGAGTCCAGCGCAGAGCTACTAAGATGATTAAGGGAGTGGAACATCTCCCTTATGAGGAAAGGCTGAGGGAGCTGGGTCTCTTTAGTTTGGAGAAAAGGAGACTGAGAGGTGACCTCATCAATGTTTTCAAATATGTAAGGGGTGAGTGTCAGGGAGATGGAGTTAGGCTTTTCTCAGTGGTGACCAGTGATAGGACAAGGGGTAATGGGTGTAAATTGGAGCATAGGAGGTTCAAGTTGAATATCAGAAAAAATTTTTTTACTGTAAGGGTGACGGAGCCCTGGAACAGGCTGCCCAGGGGGGTTGTGGAGTCTCCTTCACTGGAGACATTCAAAACCCGCCTGGACACGTACTCTAGGGGGCCCTGCTCTGGCAGGGGGGGTTGGACTAGATGATCTTTCGAGGTCCCTTCCAACCCCTATGATTCTATGATTCTATGATTCTATGATTCTATGATGTGTACCAAGAGCAGCTGACTCAGACATGTAGCCGAGGTTCTTCTGCTGCAGGAACCATGAGATGAAGCTTCTTGTAGAAGTGAAGTATAATCTTACTGTGTCAAAGACTTGTACTCTCTGACACTTAGCTGCTCTTCTACTCTTCTTTTGAGTAAGCAATAAAGCCATGGGATTTGTGAGAGAGTAGAACTTCTTTTTCTTTGTTTGCAGAGATTTATGTAACATTTTTTCATTCTGCTGCTTGCGATAGTGGCAAGCTGATGTTATTCTCAACACACAGCATTTGGTGTGCTTGGTAGATGAAAAAAATTCTTGTGACTTGTTCTAGAGTACATTTTTATCTGTAAAAGAGACAGCTTCTTCTCATTTCTGAGACAAATACTACTCTGAAACCTTAAAAAAGTCAGTTATATCAGTAGAGGGAACCTCCTGTGAAACCAGAGACATTAGCTAGTATATCAAAAGCATTCCCAGAGCACCAAGCTCTGTTTATAACCTGAGGTATTGGCTTCTGAATTTTGAGTGGTGATATATACAAATAAATAAACCTGTTCTTGAATTTTGAAAGAGAGAATTTTGTCCAGTCATTAACTTTGATAGGAGTAAACACTTGCAAAGCAAGAGCTTAGAGCTGAATTTAATATAAAAAAGGATAAAATTACACAAAACATCTCTGGAATATTACAAGAGACATATTGCATAAGCTAAAAGAAAATTATCCTGAAGGCATTCTTGCAGTTTTTATTTTGGAAAGTGATGTTTACAAATAAGGACTTAATAGACTTTTTTTTTTTCCCCACCATAAACTTATGGTTTTTGTTTTGGTTTTCATGCAAAATTATGTGTAGGATGTCTTATGAAATGAATAGAAAGCCATACTACCCACTCAAACAGAGAGACCTGAAATTGGGAAATATAACATGGCAGCAAATAGCTTATTATAATTGTTTACTGTAGGCACATTTACATTTTATATTCAGTAGCTGAAAAATGAACTCAGTGTAAATGGTAAGCCAGGGGTAAATTTTATCTATAGTCTGTAGGTCAGAGGTGTGTAATTTCTAAATTCTAATGATTATCAAATGCTGTAGCCAAACTTTTGGAAAGATATTTGAAATATTTTAAAGTTCTATTCTAGCAAATCACATCTCCTCTGTAATGCAGTGAAAATAATTGCAGTTTAGAGACGTACTTTGTAGTTACAGAGGTAGGTTGAGATCATAGGTGAGTTCAAGGCAAGATAGAAGGAAGTGCCTACCTTTTTGCTGGCATAAGTTTTTACAGAAAGGTCATATGTGATAACATTCCTGTCATGATTAAAACCAGCAACAGAGGGGCAAGACCTCAGCCTCAATGGAAGGAGGCCAGGCAGCACTTAAAAGAGGTCAGATATTTTTATACTTGCTGGTCTTAATGGTGTTGGCCTTAAGCCACTGAAACTTGGCTGATTGAACCTGAGTGCTGGCAGTGGTTAGTTTTGAACACCTGTGTGGAGAAGGTAAAGGGAAAAACTGGAAAAGATAAGCACAGAAAACTCATCTTCACCTAGAAGAAGTTGACGAGTAATAGTTACCAGAGGATGCCATACTTCTCTTCTTCCAATCCTTTTTGTATTTTTCTCAGATGAAACCATGTGCTTGGAGGTTTTAACACTGAAAGAAGTCTGAAAAAAACCCAAGGCATAATTCATCAGAGATGTCTTAAAATGTGCTTTAAGCAGAAATAATCAAATAATCTCCTAAATTCCACTTAGGAGAAAACTGTTGGGACAAGTATCCTGTAGAAAACTCTAGAAGTTTTTTAGTTGTCATATCTGTCCTTTAAACATCATGCTGTGATGAAACATTCAGACACTATATTGGGATTAATAAACTGAGGTATGGTTTATAAGACACGAGAAATCCTTTCATCCTTCACAGGTAAAGCTTTGAGCTTTCCACTTAAAGAAAGGTGTAGCGCAGCTGGAGGGAAGTTGGAAGGACTCCAGGGGAAAGCAGTAAAAATCATCAGAGATTTAGAAGAAATGAGTGATCTGAAGTCATTAATCTGAAATACCAAAGACTTAGGAAGGGAGTTATGGGCCTCTGATAATAATCTTCCTGCCTTGCAGCTCATCTTTGAAAAGTGTCTTTGCTCTGAGTGCCCCCTAGGGGAGATGTGGAACAAAATTTAATGGATAAATTAGGATAAGCAACATTTGGACTGTATTTAGGACAAGTGAGGGTTTTGATGTGATGTGATAGATTATCAGGCAGGTCAGCAGGTCTGTAGCATGGAAATACTGATGTGCACTCACAGACATTTATTAGCCAAAATGCAACTATGTTCAGTTCTGGTGCAGGTCAAGAGGAAATAAATGATCCATGGAGCTTTGTCCAGCCCAAAAGTTCAGTGATGACAACAAAATTTTCTTATTTTATTGTTGTATGAAGACAAACAGGAGGCAAAGGGCTATTTAAGTCCTGCACTTTTATCTTCCAGACAAAAACCACAAATGCTTCCTTTGCTTGTCCTCAACAGTAATTTAATTGTTTTTTTATTTCCTTCTTTTTAGCTTTTGTTGTGACTAGGAAGGATAAAACAGTTTTAAAAGGAAACTTCTTCACATATGAAAACATTAATATTGAAGAGATAAGCTGCTTTCTCAGTCTGCATTTGTTAATTCACATCCAGCTCTGGTTTCTTTGGGTTTTCAACTTTTCTGTTCTTCAAGGCAGTATCGTGTTCATTTGGTCAAATGAATGGCTGGTTTTTCTCTAGAGGCTTTTCCCACATTATCTTTCAATATAAGGAGGCTGGTCAAAACTCCTTTGAAGTCTTGACATCATATAGAACATTTTTGTCCAGCTCTAGGAAAAGCTTTATTTCTTTAGAACTTAAAATTTCTTCAGACTTAAAATTGGTCTTGTAGCCTTTGGGTTCTACATTTGTTGGTCTCGCTGGAATGAAACTTTTAATCCAAATAGTTGCCTAAAATTTCCAAGGGGTGGCCCCAAAGTCGCCTAGGAATAAGTCATCATGTTAGTACATCCATTATTTCCCCCAGGGTTTAACTTTTCATTAGGAATGCTGTGTACTTTGTTCCCAGAGCCTGAGACCTACACCTTACCTCTAGCATTGCAGGGAAAGCTCAAGGATTGTTATTAATTGAAATAGCTGATAGAAAGGCTGTGTTACTACCCCTCCTAGATAAAACCCCTCAAGGGACTAGTAGCAGAGCCTTGTGTTAGACTCTTATCTCATGAAGAGCCCTGGTGAAAATATCAGGGAACTACTTAGACAGAGAAAATCTGTAGCATAACTTGGCCTGAAACAATCATATTTAATTGCTATAGTGCAGGTCTCAACACTGTTAACCACAAGCTGTTAGATAATCTGTCATGACCTGGGACCAGCCTGGAAAAATCTGTATTTCTGAATGCAGATTTCAAATATGGGTTCACATTATCATTTTAGTTATGTACACTAGAGAACAGTTGCCTTAGCAAATATGTAGTATAATTTCTCATTTGTGAGAGTATAGGTTACTCCTCACTGACAAATTAAGCACTTTGTTATTTCACTTTGTTTCTTGGCATATTGCAAGAAAGCATCATCAGTAAACTGAACTAGGGGACCAAAGTCAAGTTTCAGGGAGACACAAAGAGTCAAAGCAAAGTGCAATGACTCATGAATCTTTTTTCAGTTTGTATTCATGTTATTACTACAGCTGAATAAGCACCATCTCTTTTCTTTCTCTGTACCATTTATATACTTGTATACTTTAACATCAGGACTGAGTAAATCACTTACAGAAAAACCTGAAATTACTTCAAATTTTTGTCTTGATTTTTCTCTGTATTTTTTAAAAAGGAAGTAACTGAATGGATGACAGAGTATGGGTTGATTGCAAATAGATAAGAGGCTACAAGATGAACTTTGATTTCTTTTTGTATTTTCAAGCTTCAACAGAATTGGCAGAGAGCTTTTCAAGAAAGTATTCTATTTGAAGAAACAGGGATAAGAAGATAAATGCTAAATTCCTCTCATCAGATGGAAGATGAACAAATGAAACTGATGAGTCTCTCCCTGATGTTTATGGTTGCTAAACAGATCCCAGACTGACAGAATGCTCCTTCTGTGTCCGTTTTGTGGTGACAAGTTATTAAATATTTGTCTAGAAGAGCCATCCAATTTAGAAAGCAGTAACCCAGCTGTGCTTAGTTAAAGTTGCGTCACCTAATGTTGTACAAAGCAAATAACGTTTGTCCATGAACTAGAATAGTTTTGTTCTGTGACAAGCCTGTTAAGTTTCAAGAATGAATATTGATTAGAAAAAATGGTGGGAAAAAGCACAACTTTACATAGTACCCTTAATGAATAAAATTAACATCTCATCAAGAAGTAATAAGTACTTTAAAACAGATCATGGTGTGCATGTCTACAGGATCAAATGCTTTTCATTTATGTTATTAGGAGGTGAAATAACTTGTGCTGCTGTCAGTAATTACAGTGATTTGTGCAGAAAATCATGTAGCTACTATTTGTTAATGACAGACAAAGTATGATCGACTGCATAAATTTGGTTCCTGTGCCTGAAACAACTGGTGTACTTTGTACATGGAAAATGAACCATATTTCAGCATTTGGATCCAACTTAATATCTAATGTGAAAACAATAGCAGATTATTTGGATCTTCTCTGTGCAGGCATTCCAGGTTTCTGTCACTGCCTGCTTGTCTCTCAGCACTGCAGAGAGGCCATGGCTTGTTATTTTTCTTTCTTTTTCTTTGTCTAAAAGTTACACATCTGACTTTATGTGGGATGCACCAGGAGTTAAGTAGGGTCAAGTGAAATTTAAGAGCATGAGCAGTGGGTAAAAGGAAAAAAAAAAAAAAAGCATTCGGGATTTTATCTGAATTGTCTGGTGAAGAGAGGAGGCAGTTGGGGAAAGGGGACTTCTCTTGGTTTTACAGCATTGAGATCAAGCTCTGCCATGCTGATACCATTTCCAGATATTTCTCAAAATGAAAACCTTAGAGAGTTGATTGTTACTTACATATTCAAGGAAAATGGTGTTTTTAAAAGGGGATGCAGTTTAAATAAATACAGCTACAAGACCGTATTTCTGGTAATGAAGCTAATTGCCTTAAACTTTTGTAGAGGTTGGTTTCTTACCACTTTCAGCCCTTGTGCATACCTACTCTGAATTAAACATTCTCACAAGGCAGCCAAGTTGGTTAAATTCAGCTTTCTCAAACCTAGTGTTTCTCTTGAAAGGATGAGTGAAAGGGGATTGATATTTCATTCTCTGATCAGGAAAGATTCATAATACCAGTGTGTCTGACAGAGCAAAATATGATAATCTTAAAAATGCACCTAAACACACACACCACACCACCACCCTTCCCACCACTCCAGCCCCCAACTTTTTGCTGATAATTAGCACAATTGTGTACTTAGAATGTCAGAAAAATGGAAGGGACCCTTAAAGATCATCCAGTCCAACCCCCTTGCCGTGGTCAGGGACACCTTTTGCTAGATTATATCACTCAAAGGCCAATCAAACCTGACCTTGAAAACTTCCAAGGATGTCTTTTTCATCTAGAATCAGTTGTAGTCGACTTTTGCCCAAGTGAATGAAACGGAGGATGTGACCAAAAAACAGCCCAAAAGCCTCTTGCTAAGAAAAATACTGCAGAAAAAAATAATGAGAAAAAAGGGTAGTCTTTTACAGTCCATTCAGATCACCTTCAGTCAGACACTTATGCTGTGTTTAACATTGTTCCCTGGAAGATGTAAATAATCATATGGCACAGGCAGCCAGCCAGATGATGTCTGCCCTAATTAAAAAATTCCGAATTTTGGTGACTGTAGACCCGAGGGCTGTTTGTCCTTGTGGGTGCACCAAAGATATGCAACAGCCTCCTGTGTGAAGAGGCAGTCAGTGTGCATACACAGCATCAGTGCAGCCACATGCAAACCTGGTATGGACATGTGACAAGAGAAAACACATTTTTAAAAAATAAATTTGTTAGCCTTTAATTCTGTTTATAAGTGGCATTAATTTTCTTTACGTTACTAATACTCACTTTTTAAAAACATAATTTGACTGACTTGGTGTATCATATAGCTTTTCTTAAAAGAACTGAATTGCTTGCTATGATTCTTGGAGTGTCAAAAATGAAATAATTTTCTTGCACTCATGCTAGTAGAATGGTGGTAGTGTGGTTTAATATGATTTCAGTGAATTTGAATCCTCATTAATGCTTTAAAAATCAGCTTATTCTGAGTAACTAGGAATACTTCTTTCTCATTTCAGAGTACAAGTGTTTCTTTTGTACAATTAGGCCACTGTTCATTGTCCTTTCTGGGAAACTTATTCTTAATTAGAATAAATGTAAAAATATAGAGCAAACACAACTTCAGATGAAGCTCTAAGTGTATTTTCCTAGTTTACTGTTTGCATCTGAAGGGAATGTATCTTTAGGGAGAAATGCATGAAAGCAAAAAAAATCATAATGGGAAAAACTAACTGCAAAACTGAATTGAAAAGAAGGGATTGCTTTCATATGCATGTTAGAGGATTTTTAAACGAATTTCTACAAATAGCAGTGTAATTTAACAAGATGTGTTTTCAGTGCTTTATTAAATAATACAGAAAGATTAGTTTTACTGTTATGATAATGTAGAACCAGTGCTTTATCTACTGGATCTACAGTGTGATTTCTAAACATGCACTCTGCCTTGCAGGTATGTTAATGTTTGCACCATAATCTCACTTTCTCATCTCTGGCTGGAATGTAAACATTTTTTTTTAAAACTGAGTGGTATGGTTCTGAGAATGCATTCCTTTCTTTATTATTAAAATCCAGTAGATTTGACTCAAGTGGTTGATTTCCAGTCCACAAAAGACTGCAAAAGCAGTTGGAAAAAGAGTTGTAGTTTGAATTTGCTTCTAAGGCCTCAGTGGAGTAATTCAGAAAAAAAATCTCTGAGTTACAAGAAGTTTTGGACTTTTTGGGGTCTCAGGTGATGTTGAAGAACCCCTTGTGTACAAAGAAAACATGCAATGTTCCCCTGTCTCCAGGATAAGAGCAAGCTCAGGGAAAGCAGTGTTAGGCAGGGAGCTTTCTGGGACATCCCAGCAGCTCTTTTGGAACAGGTATAAGGAGCTGTAGGTAGCAGTGTGGTCTTCAATTTTTAAAATCACATTTGCTTCCTAATGGTATGGATTATAGTTTGTAAAACTGAAGGGGGGACTGCAAACCTGCTCAGATGTTCTCAAAGGTAGGGAAATCAGCCAGACATCACTGCCTGCTGGATCACCAGCCAGCAGCTACAACCACAGCCTTTCCTCCACTGAGCTTTGGGGTACTATGAATGAACATCTGCAGAGTGTACTGAAGACAGATTAACTTTTGTGAGATCATTATCTCTCTTCTTTCTCTCTCATAAAGCAACCAGTGAGAACAAACCCCTGCATATTCCTGCACTGGGTTACATAGCATGATTGTGTTCCTATAATGTTTTAAATTTAAGTTATTTATTATTATTTTTGTGAAATTAAGAGTGTTTAAACTTACGACTATTCTATTGAAATTTATTTTAAAATTTCGAATTCTCAGTATTTAAAATTTATGCAGATAAAATCAGATGAAAAATAAAAAAAAAATTACTTTCTACTAAAAATTCTGACTGAAATCTGCTTCCATACGGAAAGGTTCTGAGTCATCTTTCGGGGGTTATGGAGGGCTCCAGTCCCTCTGAGATGTGTCAGTGTTGCTGTGTAATCAGTGCACATTTGCAAGAAAAGAGCTTTTCTTGACTGTGGTATAATCACAACTGCCAAACATGTAGCAGTCATAGCATCTCTCATAAGTGTTCTGGAATATTGTGTGTTCTCCCCAGTTTGATCATCAGTAGAGCCTATACTGAAATCTGGCATCTCTGTTGGTTCAGTGGTATGGAAAGATGATGCACTGGCAGCCAGATTGCATGGCTTAATGAAAACAATAACTATAAAAATGGCTTTGGCCAAGAAAAAAGGAACTGTAACAACTGCTCGATAAATAGCTGAAGGCATGAGCATATAATGACACACAGTGTAAAGGGGACAATATTTTTTCCTGGTAGAAGACGGTTTCAGAGAAGATTCTTCTTACCTGGTGGCATTGTACATAATTTTTATTCTATCTGCTGTCAACTGGGAAATAACTGAAACAATAGATATTTCTGGGGAAAAAAAAAAAAAAAAAGAAAACAATAAGGAAGATGCTGGCAGTTTTTAACCTGAGGCCATTAGAAAAAAAAAAAAAATAGGTAATGATAGGCTCAATTAAATTGGAAGGTGTTCAGGCCTTTTTTATGGTCAAGGCTATTATCAAATTGTTGGTTACAAAAAGAGCCCTCTAAAGTGAGCTGGGAGCAGGGTCTAAAACAGAAACTAATCATAGCAATGAAAGAAGGCAGCTTTCAAGTATGTTATGGATATTATTTAAAGTTTTATGAATCATACTGTACTTTGGGCTGACTTTTTCATCTTTTCAGAGAACAAATGTAGTCAAATTTTATTCATCTAAGTTCCTCTGGTATAAGCTGTCAGGCAAGTCAGGACTAGGAATTGTTATAAGACCTCAAATTGATATTTGAATCTACCCCTACAACACAAAGGAGATGAGGTAGATGTGGCATCTCCTGTGTTTGGGATTAATGGTTCCTTAGGAATCAGTTCATGGGATGAAAAATAAAGACAGAAGGAGAGAGGTCTGTAGAGGAAGATCAGTCTCTCCTTGGTACATTATATAACTATTGTGAGTCATTTTCATTTTTGTTTAGCAATGTATTTCATTTTTTGTGTGTATAAAATAACAAAGCACTCTGCTGTCAGTAATGAATAGTTATCATAAGTCATGGCTGTAATAAGTGTATTAAACTTCCACAGTTATGAGGGGCTACTTTAAAATGTGTGCTGTATCTGCCCTTCAGGAAAACTAAAATTGGCAGCCAAGGGGCTTGACAAAAGGGGCTGGGGGAGACATTCCCTATTGGTCCTCTCTTTTTAATTAACCTCATTTCAGTTTGTTTATTTGTATAAAACTGGATATAACTGTGGTACCTGTCAAAACAAGTCAATCAAATTATATCAGTCAGGAGAGTTTATATTACCTGTGTTCCTTTCCTTCCTTCAAGTGGAATTTGATTAATTAGAAGCCTGGACTAGGCTTCATTGGTCCAGGTTTTACAGTATCATTGGTAGGTGCATCAATAAGATATTCTTCTCAATTTCAGAGGAGAAAAAAAAAAAGACACTATATAAATACTGCCTCTGTAAGCTTAAGTAATTTCAACATTAAAACACCACTGAGTTATAATTTTTGTAAGCTGGTGTTGTTGAAGTGCCTGGTTTGTGGAAAGACAGTTTGAGTTCCTTATTCCCTTGTCTGGTTGCTCACAGAAGTATGGTCTGTGTGTCATGTCCCTTGGCACCTCCAGGTTTGCAGTGCCAGGGAAGGTCCTCAGTGGGACATGGGTGCTTTTTGGTTGTAATATGTTAGTTTGCTGTCTGAAAGATTTAAGTAAATTCTGAGTTCATATGAAGTTCTTTACCAAATCAGTTTGTTTTACACCTGTTGAAAATGATTGTGGCAAAATCAATGAGAGGTCATACAGGAAGGGAGTTAAATAATAAGTTACCCACTCATTCTCTCATATATTTCATTCACTCTTTGTTTCATCCACATCCTCACAAACCCCAGGATGCATGCACTGAGGTGGTCTGGCTCGCTTGTGTGTGACACAGGTGACATGGGACGTAGAAACCTGACCACATCTCTTGGCATTTTCTTGATTGGCAACCATGGACTAATTTCTGAACGGATGAGTTATACCCCCTGGGAGTCCACTGCTATTATGGGACCCTTTACACTGATTATTTATTTCTTCACTCTCTTAAGTCTTAGACAAGGCAGCTGCTCATTGCTTGGTTTTCTTCATTTAATAAGCATGACTATCACTGTGATCTGCTTTTCTTTTAGGCTTCTAGGCAAGAGAATGGCATATGTCACATACTGTCACCATGCTGCCAACATCCCACTGTTACTGTACAGGTTCTGCTGACAGGACACCTGTGTTGAGGTCTTAAACAAAGTCCAAATATTCTGTCCAGGTTGGCAGAAATGGCTTATTTTTTGTTTTATTGCTAAGAAAGTTCATCATTGTCAGTGAACATATTCTCTAATTTTTTCTCTACTTTTTCTTCTTTCTGCTAGTGCTTACATGCACATTTCCATTCATATTTCATTTGTTTCTAGCCTAATACTTCTGGTATGAGTCTATGCATATTGTGGCTTCAGCAGGTTACTCTGTGTCTCATGGGTCACTTTGTTGGCAGTAAGGCATAGTGTGGTAAAGCCAGGAATCCAGCAATTAGGAAGCAGGCATTTTCAGTCTTTGGAACACACTCCTTTGGTTAAGTACTGGCAAATCACACACTTACTAATTATATTTTAAAGTTATGACTTAAATGCTTTGGCTTCCCCCATTATTTGGAGGTTCTCAGCTAGGACTGTGAAATTCATACTGGACTTACCCTCTACAATGTTTGCTGACTTAAAATAAATTTGGTTCTCTGTGTAGTATAGTAACAAAATGCAACATCCCATTTGGGTGAGTTTCATTTAACTTCACTTCTTATTAGAAAGATGACATTTAGCCACAGTTGATCTTGTAGGCTACCTCTTTGGTTACTGGAAAGTGAGATGTCAACAGTGTGATTCATCCTATGTGTCTGTGATTTTATTATCACATAGAGGTACTTGTTGCTGGACTAATCACAAGGGAAACCTCCATGCCTACTTTTTACCAGAAAAGAAGCTGGAACATACGTTTTTACTAATACAATGATGCATTTGAAATGGGTATATGGTGCAGCAAGTAATGCAAAATAGATGTAAATAGTCGCTGGCTATCTTTTTCTGAAATAGCTGTGATTGAGACTGGGGAGGCTTTGAATTTTTTGGCAGCAACTTTTTTTCTTCATGGCTTCCTTAACACTTTCAAATATTTTAGTGTTCTGTTTACTGATAATCCAGGAAAAAGATGTGAATAACGGAGGCTGTAGCAAGGCGAGTGTCAGTCTCTTCTGCCACATAGCAAGCAATATGATAAGAGAAAACAGCCTTAAGCTGTGCCAGGGGAGGTTTAGATTGGATATCAGGAAAAACTTCTTAACTGAAAGAGTTGTCAAGCATTGGAACAGGCTTCCTGAAGAAGTGCTTGAGTCCCTCTCTGGAGCTATTTTTTGTAGATGTAGTGCTTGGGGATTAAGTGGGACTTGGCAGTGTTAGGTTAATGGTTGGACTTGATGATTGTAACAGTCTTTTCCAACCAAAATTATTCTAATAAATATCCTTGATTATTTATAGTATCAGCACTTTTAATGCATTTCCCCATTTTGATGTAATAGCTCTTTCACCCATCCCTTTTCCCCTAATAGTAATGTCTCCTGTCTCATTCCACTATTGCATGTCTTGCACCCTGTGTTCCAAAAAGTTTAAATGTTGCTCTGTTTGTAAAATAAAGTAATAATCTGATATGAGAATAACCTGATGTAGCTAGTGACAAGAGGGATCCACAGCAGGGATGCACAGATCTTTCTGAGGTCTTAAAACAAAACAAAGACCTTCAATCTAGATGAGGTGAGATTAAATCAGATTGAGAACTTTCATCTTCCCACCCACCACTCCCCACATCCAGCCCCCAGTCTTTCAGAAACCAACAGTGTGATTCATCTCATCTTCTTCAGATGTCTCTTTGAGATGAGATGAATCATGCTTTAAAAGCCCTTAATGAATTTTCATTGATTATAAGGTTAGCATAATTGATTAGCATAGTTTTCTAATGTCATTAGAAATTCTATCCACAATATTATTGTAGCACTTTCCTAGTGCCCTAACAGTTAGCAAGTCATTTAAGTAAAATTAAAAGATCCATTGTTTCATTCCCCTTTCTTCCCAAGAAGGCAAGTATGATGAGGTTGGTCCCTTGCAACAACCCCTAACTTTCTGTAATTCTGTGATTAGGCAATGAAACAAAGTTATTACCAATAGGAAAGTCATGGATTGTCTCCATCTCCTACCCACTCTCACTTTTCTCCCCCCAGTGTTGCTCCCTGTCTTGTTTTGCTCTTTTAAACCTTTTTATAATCAGAGCTGGGTTTTTGGATCCCAAAGGCTGTAGCCCCATGCATTGTAAGACAGCTGCATTTTAGGTAAAACAGAGAAGTAGAAAAATTGACTCCTCTCCTCATTGTAAACATCACTTGTAGTGCTCTTTTTTTTTTGCAGTTTCATGTGTCAGTTGTGATACAACTGTGCAAACAAACAGCAAACACCAACACCCCCCTCAGCACTGCAGAAACCTAAAGGGATTATGTTTGCTAGTATTTGCTGGTACTGAAGGAGAACAAGGCTGAATTAGGAGCCCTTTTGCACAAAATACAAAGCAGCTATAAGGCCAAAATTCACTTTGCCTTTTACAGTGTTAATAAAGGGGAGGGAAGAGGATCAAAGCATACCATGACCTAATCTTCTCAAGGTCATGCTCTAGGTGAGCAGAGGAGCTGAAGAAGTCTCTAGCTGCAGCTTAGCCCCCTCATTTACTCTCATCATAATTTTGGAATACTCTCATATCTTCACTTTACTTGCAGAAGCATATAAAGATGTTTTTTGGGGTCCAAAAGGTGGTAATTATGTCACCAAAGAGCATTATACAATAATTGTTCCTTATCCACAAGTGATATGTTAAAGAAAATTTCAGTTATTGATATTTCTTGGAATAACTCTTTGCTTCTTTGTTAGGAGCCCCAAGGTAATAAATTATTTCATGCTTAAGAAATCATAGTGCTTTCGTCCTTGTGATTGTTCTAGCAGTAGTACATAAGTACAGATTCACAGAATCATCATGGTTGGAAAAGACCTCTAAGATCACCAAATCCAACCATCCACCAGGAGAAAAAAAAAACAGCACAAAACAAACAGAAAAAACCAACCCAAAACAAACCACCTCGCCCTCCAGACCATGTCCTGAAGTGCCTCATCTACACAGCTTTTTAATGCCTCCACCACCTTCCTGGGCCTGGCTACTTTTTCAATAGCAATATTCCTATTATCCAGTCAAAACCTCCTCTACCACAACTTCAGGCCATTTCCTCTAATCCTACTGTTATTTACTTGTGAGAAGAGGCCAAAACCCACCCCACTAGAGCCTCCTTTCAGGTAGAGAGCAATGAGGTCTCCCTTCAGTCTCCTCCAACCTCAACATTCCCAGTTCCCTCAGCCTCTATTCACAGGAATTGTTCTCATGACCCTTCATCAGCTTGGTTGCACTTCTTTGAATTTGCTCCAGCAGGAAAATGTCCTTTCCATAGTGAGGGGCCCAGATCTCAACACAGAATCCAAGATGCAGCCTCACAAGTGCTGAATACAGAGAAACGATCACTTCTGTAGCCCTGCTGGCCGTGCTGTTCCTGATGAAGGCCAGGATGATGTCGGCCTTCTTGGCCACCTGGACACACTGCTGGCTCATGTTTAGGTGGCTGCCAGCCAGCACCCCCAGGTCCTTTTTTTCTGGGCAGTTTTCCAGTTACTCTTCACCAAGCCTGTAGTATTGCCTCAGGTTGCTGTGACCCAAGTGCAGAACCCTGGCACTTGGCCTTAATGAACCTCATGGGGTTGGCCTTGGCCCATCAATCCAACCTGTCCAGGTCCCTCTGCAGAGCTTTTCTACCCTCAAGCAGACCAACACTTCCCACCCAATTTAGTTTTGTCTGGAAAATTACTGAGGAAAAGTAACAGTGATCACCAGCTTTAGCTTGAAATTAAACAAAGTTTTATCTTAGTTATCCCTTATTTCTGAATTAACTTCATATGTGTTGTTTATAGTCAATTAATTAAGTGGCATTTCAATTTGAGATATAAATTCAGAGGGGTTTCTTTGTAATATGCTGTTTTAGCACTATCCACTATATAGTCCCTTATGTTATCTGACCTCACATCTTTTTTTTAAGCTAAAATAATGATCAAATGAAAATAATGCGAGAAAAAAATAATATGTAAATAATTAAAAAAAGAAACATCTATTTGCTCATACAGCTGCTAAAAAAGCCTGTGTGTATTAAATATACCCTCTCTTAAATTTTATTGCACCATCAAGTTGTTGAATTTGTACTAAAATGTCAGATTCCAGGCAACTCATTTCTTTACTGTTGCATTTTACTGCTCAGGCTGCAGCTATTACTAACATGTTTGTTTTATGAATGGCTGAACAACATAGATTTCACATATAAAACTAGTGATTATTCTCTAAATAGATATAACTATTTTTTCTGTGCAGCTAAAAGAGAGATGTCAATTGTCAGTAACAGCTTCTTTGCTCAGCTGGAAGTTCCCATTAGCTATATGATCTATGAAAAATTAGCTGCATGGAGCAGATTTTTATGAAAATAAACATAACAGTTTCTGTCTTTTCTCCAACTGAGAGATAAAAATACTACTATAAATGAAAGCAATGATTTGTCTGTTTATGCAAGGTGTCAGGGGATAGCAAAATTGCTAATGTTTTGTTTTCTATATTTTCTCCAGGTCTGGGATTCAGTATTGCAGGAGGGGTTGGAAACCAACACATCCCTGGGGACAACAGCATTTATGTCACCAAGATTATTGATGGAGGAGCAGCACAAAAAGATGGGAGGCTGCAAGTTGGAGACAGACTTCTTATGGTATGTGTGACATTTAAATGATGTTTTATTTGCCTAATTTTTTTCACTTAAGGACTTTCATTCACCTTACATCTTACTGGAGGTTGTCGTTGCCATTTCTATAATTACAAGCTTTATTTCCCTTATCTTAATTTTACCCCATTCCTTATATCTGAAACTGAAGCTAAAAAAGCATTATTCTGGAAAACCAACATTTTATGCAGAAAAGTAAATGGGTTACATTACTTTGACCAACCTTTAATTGCTAAAAGAATAAACATACTGTGCACATCAGTGACAAGTCAGAATGCACCAGAAAACTTTAAAAGATTTTAGACAAACTGTTCATTACAGCACTACATTCCACAGATCATCTTAAGAAGACTAAAAGATGTGAAAACTTGCCAATAAGCTGTCAGTGAACTATAATCTGCATTTCAGTACATGTAGAAATGCTTATTTATATGTTCCATATAGATGTTAAAAATAAAACATGTTTTTCATCTTTTCCCTTAAGAAAATACACATATTCTTCTGATGGATCTCACTTCAGGAAATTCTTCCTGATATTTGCAGTGCTAGTGCATTGTTCCTTGTAGATAATTCTTTCCCACTCACAGAGTTTGTTTAATTCTTTGTTGAGGGGGAAGTCCAGGCCCTGATGAAGCATCAGAAGTTAATCTATGTCAAGTTGTATTCATGTCAATGCATTTGCATAGATTACAGCAGGTAAAGAAATATTTTTTGAATGAATGCCATTAAAAAAATGTACTGCAGTAGCTCTGTTTCATGATGTGATAGCTAAGCAGTAAAAAATTGACATGACCTTTTTTTGCTGCCTGCAAAACTTGCTAATGGAAGTTTTCTTCATTTGGCTAGGGACAGTATTCCACTGCCATGTGAAGATGACTGTTCATTTTATACAGAGTATTACACAGAACTCGAAGGGTACTTGGTTGCTGAGTTGGTGATTCTCTGAGTTTTTAAAAGAAACCTGAGTGGGTAGATAAAACAGTTTAAGGATCAAAGGATGTTACCAAATCTATAGCAAATGAAGCAAATCAAAGCAAAATTAAACTAGAACTTACAATTTCTTTGGCATGTCTACTTTTCAAGTTCTCAGTACAAAAAAATTCAATTAATTAGTTGCATGCTAAAGTTTTGGCTTATTTTTCTATAGAGCCTTATGTTTTAATTTGCCAAATTTGCACCTTATTTTGTTATTTTTCACCTTCTGCTGGTGGGGTTTTTATTGTGAGAACTCATCACAGTTTTTGTGTCATCTGTAAATTTTTGTTTCTTCACTCTTAATTTCTTCCCGCTTACTTGGAGTAATAAGTAATATATGTACACACAAAAAAACCCCAACAAAAAATCCAAAACACAAATGCAAAAAACCCCACACTCACCATTTAAAATATAATTTAATTGGGATTATTTTGAATAGAAAAATAACTATTTTATATACCACTTGGAATAAATTCATTCTTTCCAGGTGTTTACAGGATTTGTCTATTAAGTATCTCCTCTCAGTCTTGAACCTGTGCTTCACTGCAGCCAGATACAGATGTTTCTTCATTGTGATGAGTTTATGCTCTTGAATCTGACCTTTGAAAATGAGAAGAGTGCATTCTCAGTGCATTTAGTGTTTTTACACTGCTCTCCTTTCAGTCTGGACCAGTTCGTTACATATCATCATCTTGTATCATTTTATGTAATTAGGCCAAAAAAAAACCAATCAATCATAAGTTTGCTCTCCCCTAGTTATGTACTTCCAAACCAAGGTGCTGACTGTTATTTACTTACGGTTTGTATATCTTAGCCATTACTTTTTTGGAGATAAATTTATAAGATAAAAATCTGCTTCTAAAATTTGTACAGATCACAATCACATTTTCTGATTCTCCCCAGCAAGATACTCTGCTCTCTTTATAACTCGTGTACTTTCAATATTTTTTCTTTGCTACTTTGTGAAGTATCTGTCAGTTCATGGCATTATGGCATTTACTTCATGTTCCTTTGTGAAAAGCAAGTGAAAGAATTCATTACTTTCTTTTGGCAGTGTATCAACACAGTATTACCCTTGTCATTTATACAATCCTACTTCTGCTTCACTGATTTCTAATTGATTGTATATTTCAGCCCTTTTTTTTTATTTTTTTTTCCTTTCAGTAGTGATCTTTATTTTTTTCATCATTTGCTTGTACAGTCTACTGGATTTTGTCATCATCCTGGAATTCTCAGCAGGTGCTGGGTGGCTTGTTTCATTTTTATAACTCTGCTCCAGTAAGTTTGTGTGAAATGCTTTCAGATCCCAAAGATCCCCTGCAAATCAAGTGGATTAAAATTTACCATGTAATAAAAGAGACACCGCAAAATAAAAATTTACTCTGAGATGTAGAAGAATTAGGTGCCACCTGAGCATTTTGCAGTTTGATGACCCTACTGTTATTACATGCAGATTGCTAATGATGTGTTAAGCATTCTGAAGATGTACTGTGTAAATGCTCAGCATTGTGATTATTGTGAAATTTATACAAGGGCATGCCCGTGCAGTTACATTTCTGAGGCACTGAGCATGCACGTGAGGCTTATTATCCTGACCATGTCCACAGAAAAATGCTTCATGGTAGGGTAATCCTGAGGTGCCTATTAGGAAAATTACTGGAGTACTCAAGCTGAAAACTGAACTCTATGATTTTTCTAGATACATGTAAAAGGAGCAGACTATATCTCTGCTCTGAGTCTACTACTGCTGGTAATAATGCCTGTAGTAATATTATGACTGCACTGGGTACCTTAGCTAGGTTTCTTCTCTTTTCTCTGGATGAGAGCAAAGGGAAGTAAGTCACCTACAGAGCATCACAGTCTAATGTGATAATTCAGGATCAGCAGTAGGGTCAGACCAGATAGCTCAGGAATTAACCCAATCAAGTCTCAAAAATCTCCATGGATGGAGCTTGCACAGACTCTGGGAAACCTCTTGTACTGCTCTACTGTCCTCAAGAGGAAAATGCTTTTCCTTATAAATTGTTTGACTCTCTCCTGTTGTCTCTCATCCTGTTAGCTCATGCCACCCTGAAAAGCTTAGCTCTACTTTGATGGCATTCCTGGAAGCATCAGAAGGGCTGGTACTAGTTTTCCCCAGAGGAATCCCTTGTCCAGTATGAACAAGCCCAGCACCCCAAGCTTCTCCTTACTGGGCAAGTACTCCAGCCCCCAGCAACCCAGTAGAACTTCTCTGAACTTGCTCCACTTTGTTATCTTTCCTATAGTGTGGGACCAAGACTGAACACAGTGTCTATCTGCACTCTAACAAGTCCCAACAGTTGGAAATAGTCTTCCCTGGGTCTCCTTTTTCTGCTTCTGCTCATAGAGCCAAGCATCCAGGTGACCTCTTTGCTACCAGAATACACAACTGGCTCATTCCCAGCTCCCTGTCCACTGGAAGCCCCAAGCTTTTCCACAAAGCAGCTCCCTGCTGTCCATGCCAGCCTGTGCTGATGAAGAGGCTTAGTCTGTGCCAGGGAAGGACTTTTGTCCCTGTTGAACATCTTCAAGTTTTTCTCAGCCCCTTCTTCCAGCCAGTCCAGGCTGACAGCCCTGCCCTCAAGCGTAGGGACTCATCCTCACAGTTAAGTGTCACCTGCATTCCTCACTTCCTCCAGTTCATTAATAATGGTGAGGAGGAAGAGGTAAAAAATTGTTTGATAAGTTATTACTGCTCAATAATTACTCTTATGCAATTCCATCATCTCAGTTTGGAAGACTGTACATACAGAACTGATCAATGAGAAATCAGTATAAAACTATGTGTTTTTAAGAGTAGAAAACAAAACTAATAGCTAAAAGCAAGATCTTCAGAGAAAGCTCTAAAAACATTAGGTATTAAAAGCAAATTTTTAGCTAATATTTGTCTCTTTAGCTTTTCAAGTACTTGCTGTGCCAAAATAACCCTTTCAGGCTTGGGCCATATCTATTAGCCTGTTTCTTCTTGACCCATGTAGTCAGAGAGGTCAGACTTGTGTGGAGTTATTTATGCTTCTAGAAAAAAGTATGTTACTCACATTCCAAGAGATTTAATTGGATTCTTTTTTCTTCCTGAAAACAGAAGTAAGAAACAGAACTAGCTTTTTCCTTTTACCCAGTTCTGTGCTGAAAAAAAAATGTTACTGTCTCATGGTTTCATAGGGCTGCAGTAGGGTTGTGACTGCGCAGTTGTTGGTGTGTTCTTTACAGAATCCCCTACCAGTATCTTTATTCTTTCAGATCATATATGGATACAGGATCATGTTTGTATTAAAGTGGCCATAGCGTACGATTTATGCTGCATCTATGTTAGCACTTAGTTCTGATTCCAAAGTGCTATTTGTAATGCATTATGGTTGTCCTATGGGATGGTATTTTAGAAAAAATAAAAAAGAAAAAAAGAAAAAAAAAAAGGAGATTTTTTTTTAATAAAACTGCGACAGGCAATGTTGTCCAGGAGCATTCCTGATTAGCACTGCATTACAGCTGCAGATGGCAGTAGACTAGATGTAATGCAAACTAACCCCCTTGAAACATGTGTAGCATGAATGTCATCTCATCCAGACCCTCTGTTGCTGTGAATTGCTCCTAATACTCACCTTCTTCATTCAGGTAGTTGCATCCACAGGTACAACATTACACTGCTATGCCAGCGGATGGATTACAGGCATTAACCAGTTAGATGTAAAGGAAGGAATCAGTGTGAACAGATCTGTAGGTTGTACTGGCTGACTACCAAAAAAGAAACTCGGTAGAAAAAATACAGTATTCTGAGGTGGAATCTGAACTTGTTCTGAACTAACTCCAAGGGTCAATGGTTCATCCCTTCTCATGCAGTGCTTAGACTCTAAGCCAAAGTTACACGGTAACTGACTTGCCTTGTAATGCTTTATCTAGCATTCAAACGTAGATTTGCTAGGATTGGTCTTTGGATGTTACCTTAGCAATAAGCTTCCCAATTTATTTCTTTTAATAGTACTCTAATCTGGATGTTCCTTCACAGTTGTATCATTCTCATGCCTCCTCATTACCCTAAAAACACTTTTTCCACAAAATCAGCATAAATTGGGGTTGAAAACTGATAGTCCTAGTACAGTGCCACTTGCACTGTGTATGCTCACACTGCTTGAAGCCTGAAGCCACAGCTCAGTTTTTAACTGTGAAGCACTAACTGTTGCATTTCTCTACAAAGAGCAGATCTGGTTTAGGACACTTAGCCCGTAACTACTCACATTCTAAGCAAGCTCATTTCAGAGGGATTAACAGACTGTGCTGTGTCTTGTCCTGTGACCCAACCCAGATGACAGCCAAAGTCCTCCTCCCAGGCCTGGGTTTCCCTTTTAGGGTAAACAAACAATTAGGGACCCCTTGGGCTATCCCCTGATTGTATTAAGATGAAATGACACTCAAGGTCTGTATTTGAACAAAAGATTTAATTAAAACTAAAGAAAAAAAAAAAAGCATAAAAGCTGATACTTCAATTATTAGGTATATTCAGGGTGCACAGTCACAAAGGCTGATTATTTGGATCACAAAAGCCACAATACAGGGATGCCATGTGTAACCAGGGGAAAAATTCTGGTAACTGAATGATTTTAGGAAAGAGAAAGAGAAAATGAGAGATTAGGAGAAGAAAAATTAAGAGAGATACATAACAGAAAATCACTGGTCCTGGATCCAGCATTGGGCCAGCCAACAGGTCAGGGTTGGTGTTAGTGAACTAACTCCCCAAGCCCACCAATGAAGCTCCTCATTTTATAGGTCTGTTTCGCTTAGTAAGTGTGGTTGAGACATAGCAGATTGAACAATCCCTCTTCCCACTTCACTCCCCAGTCCTTATTTCTGCCCTATGCAGACCCTAATTGCTGACTTCTCCAGAAATCCCTTTGGAAACGCTGATGTGGATTTGTTTGGGGGTTTGCAAAGGTGGCTTGGTCCCCACTGCCTGCAGGCCAGTTCTGTTGGAGTAAGTAGGTCTGATGGAGGGATTATGACAGTTCCCCCATCTGGTCCCTTACATGCTGTCTGAAGATGGTCAGTCTCTTTCTATTCAGGGTCCAGCACAACTAACAGTACAACTAACTCAGGAGTTCATGGAACTGTGAATTGTAAGTTAATTCAAACAGATTTCATCCTCAGGACAAATGATTGGTCTTCAGCACAGGAAAGCTTTTCACTTTTCACAGCCTTTTAAATCCTGGTGAGTTTTTAAAAAGGGCCATCAGCATTCTTGATTTACAGGTGGCACATCACAGTTTTTACCAGCAGATGTCCACTCAGGAAAATTCCCTTTCTGAATGAAAAGGAGGATAAAACACAAAAGCAAGCATTACCACTTGTAAGGTAAAAATCACTTCTTCATTTCATTCACTCATTATGTTGAGTGAATCAAATCTTTCAAGAAAAATCAATAGAGAAAAGAAATTAATTCTCTTTAAAAAAAGAAAATTAAATAAAACACACTTATTCCTCCAGAGCTCTTATTCTGTTACCAGCTTATGCTATTCTGAATTAAGTTATTCTTTAGAGCACCTGTACAGTCATACTGGGGATTCTTAGCTTTCCACTGTAACTACTTCTCAGGGCCTTGGTTTTCCAATATTAATTTAGGAAAACTTCCAAGATAATTCTTGCTTGGTTTTAGACTTCATTCCCTTGATTATGCTATTTAGGAAAAAAGCACCCTAGCCTTTTTATGTCTCTTTGGCAGCATTTCTTGCTGATGTCCCCCATCACTCAAATAGCATCTTTGATTGGATTTATATCTTTAATTTCCTTCCCTATATTATTTCTTTGTTTTGTTCTTCTCCTGTAATATCCTGTTCTTTTTCCTGTGGCTTTGTATCACACACTTGCTATTTAAATAAACAGCTTTTATATTTTCTTTTTTACTTCAGGTGCTGTTTTCATTTCCGAATTTTCTGAATAGGGAGCATTTCTCGTTAGAAAAACCCACTTGTTCCATGCCTGTTCTCTTTCTGCTTTCTCTCCTTTGAGTACTGTCACAGCATTTTGTGGCTCAAGCACCAGGCTACTATAATTAAATTTAATACTCAGATAAATTTCTTGGTTTGTCATTTGCCTTAGGGTTTTTTCCCCCTTAATTCATTGCTACTTAAATTGGCTTCCTATACCCAGAAAGTTGTTGTGCAGACCTGTTCTATGCACTCATATATATCACTCTGATGTGAGCTCTTCTGCATGAAAGTTTCAACATCTCATGCCATATACTCTTTTATTACCTATTTTGTGTGCATTTTGCACTCTTTATCTTCTTTACTTCTAACTCAGCTCTTTTTCTTCAAACCATACACTTTGCTAAGGTCATGTCATCAGGAGGAAGTGAAGCTTTGGTGTCATGTTTTGACTTTGCCACAACCACTGAAAAGGCCAGATTTGGTATTTGAAATCCTGTTAAAATAGGCAACTTTATGGAAACAAGAGAAAACTTGAGAAATAGCCTCTCTCTGTCTATATATATATATATATCTTACCATGTAAACCAACCTCAACATCATATTTCTAGTGATCATTAACTCTGGCAGGATGTTTCAAAGAATGATATCCAGAAATTTCCTAATGAATAAAATTACTTTGCAATAATGTCTCAGGAGTTGAACAGTATGTAATTCCATTTATTCAGTTTATCTTTTTTGTATATCAGAATACATGCAAGTGTCATTAATAATAATTTTTTGGTAAAAAATGTAGAAAAGATATTTATACATGGACATATTAATATGAACAGGAGCTGCCAAAATCAAGACCTGCCTTCTGGCCTGCAGGAACCGGCAAATGCATAGTATATTTTTGCATACTGTAATTATAAATGTATGTTTCTGATAACTAAGGAAGTTGGTTTTATCTCTTTGTCAAGGACCTCCCAAAGAGATTATGATCATGGCATCACTGAGACTCTTTGACGTAATGAATAGATTAACATGTTTGGGTTTTTATTTATTTGCTCTTGATGTTCATTGAATCTGTCTTTCTTTGTTTTTCTGAGAACTGAGCACACCAGAACAAAATTAATTAGTAACAAATTCGAAATAGGCAGAGCTAGAACTTGGTATAACTTGAAAGAAGGTAACACATGAGTCAAGTTCAGACACAAAGGAGAACTTCAGAGGAAAGACGCTGAAATAAAATTTAAGAAGAAAGGACCCATAAAACTAAAAAGAGTTCTTCTTCAGAAAATATTCCCTGATGTATACCAAAATTGCTATGCATGCTCATCCCAAATATCTAGAAAATTAGAGGTTTCTTGTCTCTAGAGAGAACACTCCTAGAAAGGAAGTTTGTTACTAATTAATTTTGTTCTGGTGTGCTCAGTTCTCAGAAAAACAACATAACAAAGAAAAGCAGAGAAGTTTATAGAAGATGGGGATCAGATTTTTATTTAAATAGAAGACTTGTCAAAATACAGCATACAGTGTCAGCAACTCTCTTCTGAGTGTTACATTGAATCATTGCTCTTCATGTCAAATTATCATAACATGCCTGTCATTGTGCCTTTGAATTAACCATAAAACCAAGTCTGAGAATTGTACAAGGAACAAAGTTTAAACAAAATCCTTAGATTTGGCAACACTGTCCGACTGCAATGGTGTTGATGAAATTATCTGGGTATGAAGAATCTTCCAGTAGTTCATAATAGCTGAGTTTCTTTCCAGTAGCCCCTTACACTGTATACCATTCTGTGCCTCTTATTGTGGTAAATATCACGTGAGAGATGGAAAGATTTGGGGGTGTTGAGTATTTCTCCATTCATGCTAAGAGGTGAATTTGCAAAGTTCATCTTGATAGGCCAAGTAACATAGGCAGTTTCTGTAAATACTGTAGCATTAAGTTACCTAATTATTATTAAATATAGTTTTATGTTAAGGGCAATACTGGTAGCAGAGTATCACAAATAACTTTCCTACTATCAAAATCAAGTGCTATCTTAACCCATTTTGATTCTGTGATATTATCAATACATCAGGGTTTGAATATTCATGGGCTAGGAAAAATGTATTTTCTACCTTGCTGCAATACTGCTTCTGTAATCTTCAGTGCTCTTTGGCTACAGCATTTTTCCCAGTACTGTGATAACTTCAAGACTGTCTTAAGTTTTTTGTGCCTGATTCTGCATCCCAGCTCACCTGTCTGATTTCTCCTTTAAGGTAAATAATTACAGTTTAGAAGAAGTAACCCATGAAGAGGCAGTAGCAATCCTGAAGAACACATCAGATGTAGTGTATCTCAAAGTTGGAAAGCCCACCACCATTTACATGACTGATCCTTATGGCCCACCAGATATTACTCACTGTAAGTGATTTTTGCAGCTCATTTTGTAGGAGATACCAATTTGTCTGATGATTGTGGTTTTTACATAGCTTGTCTAAAGTATCCTATTAAAGTTTATCAAACAGTTTGGAAATCTACAAAAATGAAATGCTTATTGCCACTTAAGCGTGCTACACTCATGAAGTATTACAAATAATATAATTCTGGTGAAGTATTGCTGATTACAATTAGTCATTGTCCAGATGATCAGACTGAACCATAGCTCTTGTAAGAATTACAGTGGTAATTACATGCAAATATATTTTGAAATATGATTAGATTTATGGACTGGAATTCTCTGTCCACTGAAAAATCAGAACAAGCAGCAAGCCAACTTGTACAAACATAGTGAAAAGCCTGAGAAAAATTACTATAATATTTGCATTAAATATTTAATTGGAATATAAAAATCACTGGTTTACTTACTTATCTATCTTCTGCATGCATACAGTTCCAAAGTTATTTTTTCACTTAGCTTTATTCTCAGTCTGTTCATTAGCTTTATGTATGTTCATCTGCTATTTTTTCACTGAGGACCAAGATCTTATTTATCCTTGCATTTAGTGAACACTTTGTTGTAGGAAAAGTTGTTGAAACAATACGATAAAGCCTTAGTGAAGGACCTCAAAGGAAGGAAAGATGATTTTATTTTAAAACAAACTGCTTTCAATCAGGCTGTCATAGCCACATACTTAAAATCATCTAGTCTTGTGTCCAGCTTTCAGGTAAAAGATGTGTATTCAGGTTCATCACCAGGATTCCCTCAGATTCCAAAGAATAGGCATGTCTTCAGAATTTATTCAATTTTCTTTTGTCTCATTATCTGAGTGTCTTAGACCCCTATTTAGTCTTTATCTCCTTCCATAATCTCTCAATGGATTGAGTCTTGGTTTTAGTTTGGGTGTAGGCTGTCTTGACAAGTTAGTTACTTGTCAGATGACACTGATGCCATGCTGATGAATCCAGGTGCTATCAATACATGTCATTTTTATACCCCTCCTGCCAGTCTTCCTGGTGTCTGTACCCAGGCATTCCCATTCCCTTTTCATTCTCAGCAATCCTAATATTTCAGTTGGAGCTCTCTGTGCCACTGGTGCCTGTTTTAAACAGTTCATTACTGACACTCACTTTCTTCATCAAGTTATTCTTTGAAAACTTTGTCTTAGGTTCAGCTACCACAGGGACCAGCTGCACAAGAGCTTCAGCAATTGATTCATGCCCATCTTGATCTCCTGCCAGTAATCCCAGTGGCACTTTAGACCAACTATGGGCTAGGAAAAGCAGATTTTCCCAGTAAATGCCAGAGATACAGATTTTTCTGCACTATTGCATTAGTGTTGCTACTGTGGACTGAACAAGTTGAGGGTAAAGTTAAATACCCACAGTCCTCTTTATTGAGACTGCTGCCTAAGAACAGAATAAAAGGTTTTATAACATGCATGTCAGGTCATATACAAGTGAACTGAGGATACCTATTTACTTAGCAAATGTTACAACAGATGGCAATCATGTTCAGTGGCAATCTGGTCTGGATCTTAGCAAACCCCAAGAAATAAAAATGCCAAATGCCCCTCTCCAATCTCCTGCTTTATAATATTTTCCATAATAATAATAATAATAATCTGTGAGTTCTAAACCAGCGTGTTTTATTGTGTCATATCATAGATCAGCAGCATATGAGAACACAGGTAATTCCAGGAGGACAGTAGAGGTTGAAAAGATTTGTAGCCCATACCAGGCTGTTGGTGCTTTCAGGTTCATTTGTCCTCGGGGAACCTTTCATTACACCTCCATGCTCAGAGTATTTCAGAATAGGTAATGGTTTTCCTGCAATATGTTCCCTGTAGAGATATTTTGCTTTGAAAACATTCTGTATCTCGACATCTGAGGGAAAGTCTGAAACTAATACTAGAAATTTTAGCTGACTTCTTCTCATGAGGAAATTAATCATACCTCGTTGAAGAAGCATGTATCAATGTTTTTCCCATTTATAATTTCTTTTTCTAATTAAATTAACTAGACATTTGAATACAGCTATCATTACATCTCGCCAGTCATAAATACTCCCATAACTTTAGCATAGCAGAAAACAAGCAAACAAGAAAACCCACAGACCCAGTGTAGATTCAGACAGTATAGTTCTGTATTTTCATTTCATTTATAGTTCTGTAATTTTCATTCTTAGTCATTAATATGTAAGAGATTTGTATCCACTTTTATTTTAAATATACAGATTCATTGTGATGTAAATACCACCCAGGTTAGTACTGAAGTTTCAGTTAATCCGGGAATTTTTGCACCTGTAGTAGATCACAGCTTTAAATCTTCACTCTTGCCACACATATTATTCCTTCTCTTATCCTGCATTGAGCTTTAACTATATTACTCCCATTTATGTATACTGGAATGAAAATGAGGAGTGTCCTTTTAATCTCATTCTTTCTTATTTTGCCTTCTTCAAGTCAGTCCTGATTGAAGAAAATGTTTCCTGTCTCCCAAACTATTCTTTCTTATCAGAGCACCTCTAAAGAGTCAATCCCTGCAAATGAACCAGCATTATTATTGTTGTTTTTGTTGTTGTTACTGTTGTTACTATTACTAATCACTGTCTTTCAGGAAAAGTTCACATTTTCATTTTTTCTTGTTATATTTTAAGATCTCTCAGTCAAAGACTGTCTGTTTTGATGTTATCTACAGTAATCAGCATGTTCTTGATGTTTAACAAAAAATGGTGGTGACATTCAGTCAAACATGGAAGTGGCTGACTAGAAATGTTTATTCTCACCATCAGCTTATTCTCCACCAATGGAAAATCATATACTCTCTCCTGGAAACAATGGCACTTTAGAGTACAAAGCATCCCTGGCCCCTATCTCACCAGGAAGATACTCACCCATTCCGAAGCACATGCTTGTGGAGGATGACTACACCAGGTCAGATACTTCTCTTTATTTGTTACCTTCCTTCCTTGAAAACTGCAAAGGACATGGGTAAAACACTCAGTACCCCACCAATAGCATTAAGCATATTGTTCTTTTCATCCACATTCAAGGGAAGAGTAATTGAAACCGTTACAGGTATGGATACAACAACCAGAAAGATCACATGAAGGCTGCTGGCCTGAGGTCCATGTTGTCTGAGTGCAATCTTGCACTGGTTCCTAAACCCCGTGGCTGCACTGGTATGAATGGCAGCACTGAGAGAAATTTTCTGCATCTTAACAGGTGTATAAGCTGTGACAGTTCCTTGCTAGCATAACTGTGAGACCTCAGGACCTCATCGTGCTCACTGCATGCATGGGCAGAGTGACTGCACGTGTGTTTGTACCTCTCTGTGACAGTCTGCTCAGAAAAGTGCAGCTTGTTTAGTTCAGTGAAAGCTGAAAATGAATGTCACAGAGGGAAAACACTACAGGACAAGAAATAAAGTGTATAAACTGACTATTAATAAATATAGGAGGGAAATTGGAATAAGTTTCTAACCATTGGAGCAATCATAATAAGCTGTTTTCTGTAAGAGCATGGAGGCTGAAAGGGAACTGTTTATGCAGTGGCACTTGATACCTTGTAAAAGGGATCTTGGATGTGATTATCAGCAAAGTGACACTGAAAATGGCTCCAAATCCTTATTTTGATTAATAATCCCCCAAACACTGAAACTACTATGTGGAAGTATGGCAGAATTTTATCTATGTGATTGATGTCCACTTAAAAAGACATAGAAAAAGGTTGGGAAACCTCTTTTATGCCTGTGTTAGATCAATACTGGATGTCACTGATTAGACAGTATGCATTTATTTGTTTGAAAAGCACTGCTATTCACCTAGAAGACAGCAGTTGTTAACTTTGTAAAATGAGCTCTCATTATAATATCTAGTGACACAGAATATAAGAAATCTATAAATTCATTTTGGTTTAAGCTAGGAGGGGCTGTTCCAAATCATCTAACCTGACCTACTGTGTATCTCAAGCCAAAGAATCTCATCCACTTACATATTCATCACCTTCATAACTTGCTAATTTGCAATTCATGTTTCTTGTAGCATATAATTACCACGTCAAGCTGTTTAACTTGTTGGATCAGAACTATTCAGAGTAACTAAATCATGATACAGTGTTAATCAGGACATTAATGTATGGAAACCACACCTCGCTTCCCTATCCTGGTTAAAATAATTTCTCCTTTGTTTTGATTGAAGATGCATAGCTGACATTGCTTTCCTTCAACTTAGGAGACATTCTATTAGGATGAATTTTCTCAAAAGGATTCCAGTAAATGACATTTTTAAATTAATTGTTCAAACATTGATTTCCATAAATTGCACATGAAGGCTCTACCTGGGCTAGTACTGACCTCATAATTTCTGAAATGTTGATGTATAGGAAGAATACCAATATGGTATCTGGGCTACAATAAGCTTCTAATACAGAATTCTCTTTCTGTAATGAGAAAGAGTAGACAAAGTTTAAAAACAGCAGAAAAATGCAACTTTAAGAGTATATAATGCCTCAGGAGACCAAGAAGTCACAGAAAACAAATCCTCAAAAGCTGCCCTGAGAATTGAAAGGACCCTTAAGGTATTTGAAGAGGTATTGTGTGTTCCAGGTAACTGATTTAAACTAATTTAAACTTTCTAATTACTTCTAAAAAAAAAAAAGTCATAGAAGAGAGGGCAGTGGATGAGAGTTTTAGCCTATTAGTTTGGTAGGTATCTAGTAGAACACATATGTGCTCAAAGAAACACACAGGATATATACTGAATTTATTTATTATCACTTTAATCTTTCTAGGAAGAAAGATGTATTGCTATCCCAATATTTTTAGGGTTTTTTTTAAACAAGTTAATTTTGCTGATTTAGATCCCAACAAAAAGAGCTGAGTACTGACACAGAACAGTTCTTGACTGAGTTATTCACACCAGTGTCCATCTTGTATTGTTTTGGGAAAAAAATTAATGTCCAGAGAACCCATGTATTTTCTGTGAAATATTCCTCTCCTGTGTTTTTTATTCCTACCCGGATTCCTAAGTAAGCATCTGATAATGTGACATTGACATTATTGACAAGAGAGGCTCACTCTGCCTTCTGTGAGAGGAGTGTTCTACAGATAGAAATAAAGGCTTCGTGTAATAGGAGCAAATTCTGAACTCAACAGAGCAAATCAAATAAAAATCTCATAAGTCTAAACAAGTATTTACTTGGACTATTGTCACGGTTTAACACCGGCCCAGCAATTAAACTGAATGAGAGATCCTCTCTGTTAATCCCCTTCTCCCCCCTGATAAGAAAGGAGAGAGAATAAGGGAGAGACATAGGGGTTAGAAACTAAAATACACAACTTTAATTAAACAGTAATGATAAATAGGAAAAATTACTAAAGATATACAAATATACAGAAAATTGGTATCACGTTCCTCTTCCTTTTCTCCCAGTAACTCTCACGTCACCACCGAGGCTGCAGGGCAGCCCTGGGAAAGTCCAGGCTGGACTCCTGGAGTCAGCAGCAGTTGGGAGCTGGAGGCAGGAACACACAGATTCAGGAGGGCGTGGATCAGGACCACAGGCAGAGGAATGGATGGGATCCTCCCAGGATGCTGAAGCAAATAGGGACAGGCGAAAAAGGGGAGCAGGAAGGGGTTTGACCCTCATGATCCTTCAAATTTATACAGAGTATGATGTGTACAGGATGGAATACTCTGTTTGGTCAATTTTGGCCATCTATCTTGTCCTTTCCTTCCCAAAGGTGGGCTGCAGGTGGGACCTCTTTACTCCTTTTCTCCTTCTGGAGGGTAAAATGTTCCTCAGAGCTGAGCAGTGTCCTTGGCTCTGCACACCAGTCCCTGGCTGTAACTATAAACATCGAGTGTTATCAGTCCTAGAAGCAGACAATGTCTGAGAAACTTGCTGTTAATTTCAGCAAGTGCAGCTATTTACAAGAGACTTAGCTGAAAGGAAAAATACAACACAGAAAATCACCTTTATCCTGGCCCAAGCCAGGACAACTATTGAAAAGAAGGAGGCTATTACAGAGTTAACTATACTAGTGATAAGAGTTTATATGCTACGTGGATACTCATTATAGAAAAGCATAAAAACAAAATCAATGTAGTCATAAGAAAAATGGCACTTCTCACCATTGCTTTTCCTCACTGGACATATGTCATACTATATGCACTACATGAGAGACACCCAAACAAGAGCTAGGAAGTCGTGTTTTTCCTCTTTCTACAGTGACTAAGGAGCCCTGATGTTCAAAACCAAGCCTTTTATCGCTTGAATGATACTGAGGAGTTTGGGTTTTGGATGGTTTTTTGCTTAGTTGTTTTTTTGTTTGGTTGGTTGGTTTGGGGTTTTTGTGTTTATTTTTGTTTTGTTTCATTTTGTGATTTTTTGGTGTTGTTATATTGTTTTGTTTGGTTTGGGTTTTTTTTTTGTTTCAAATATCCATGTAGCTTATTATTTTATATTGAACCAAGTGGCAATACTGAAAAATGCCACAATGATTTTCACAGCTGTAAACTGAGACTAGTGAATGCATTCTTTCTTTCTTTTCAATACTCTAGGATTTGCTGAGGAGTTCACCATTAAAATAAGAATATATTTGGTCTAGATTTGGTCTTCATTGCTGACTGTTAGTTTAAAAAGACTGAAAACCTTTTGGGAGGTTAATTATCCTATTAATAATTTAACTGAAACCTATATATCTCTTGATTGCAGCATTTATAATAGGTTTCCTCACATCATTTTTAATAATTAAGATGATTGCCTACTACTGCAGTGCTATTCATTAAAGCTAACTGATTCTTGCTGTAATAGATTTCAGGGTAATTTACATGATGATCACATAAGGAAATGTATTGCCACTACAGTTATAAAACGACAAAACAGATTTCTTTTTGGCAGATTTTTATTCCTGCCAGCTTAAAATATTTGAAACAGTAACAGTCTCCATTATAAGAAGCTTCTGCAACTTTGTAATTTTTGGTACACATGATTGAGTGAGGCTGGTGACAATCTTTCTTTTACAGTATTTTCATTTTTGGGTTTTTTTTTGGTTTTTTTGTTCCACTTCTAAATTATTTTTTTTACCTAAATAGTTGGATTTTGCCCAACAAAAATACATGTTTCTTTTGACAAAAACTAGTATTTTGGGGGCTGATAATGAATCTGCAGCTGAGAAAAATTTTAACTTAATAACCTAAACTAAACATAAGGGATAAAAAAGTAACAAGTCATCTTTAGCAACAAGTTTTAATGAAGGTGGAAGTTGTCTTTAAGTTACAGAATTTTTATATGTTGTGTATATTATTAGTCCAAAACTTTGTCAGTGATGGTTATAATTTACTTTTTGTTTTGATCGATTCATTTTAAACTCACTTGGAATGGGATCTCTATCTTCCCATATTTTTAATAATGATTTTCACCTCTTAAAATTTAAATAAAATACAATTTCAGATTATTAGAATGAGTGATAAAAAGTGGATAAAAGCTATATGCTAAATAAGTGAATCAGTACAGTCATTGACATTCTGCAAGTCCTTATTTGTTTTAGTTTCAAGTAAGTTTTAAGTGTTGTGTAGGAGATTCCTTTTGCTGACAGTCTCCTAGTATTGCTACAGGGGAGAAACAGGAATAATTCTTTGCTTGACCTGCTGCTGATGAAAAGGGAAGGTCTGGTGGCAAATATGGTCATAGATAGCAGCTGAGATCACAGTAATAATGAGGTGGTTCAGATCATGGTTCAAAGGAAGTCTGAAAAGATAGTCAACAAGTTATGACTGTATACTTCAGAAGAGTAGACTTCAGAGAATTGCTAAGCAAAATCTCATGGGATGCTCTAACAAAGGTATAGGGTCCATGAAAAATTTCTAAATAAAATTTTTTGACCTCAGGAATCTTTTGGTCAGGAAGGATGGGTATTCAGTAGAACACCTTCTTGGTGCAGCAGAGTGTTTTCTAATGACCTAAAATGCAAGATGTGGACAACCATTGTTTGACTGCTTTATGGCAAAATCAGAAAGCTGACTTACTTCAGATAGAAGAGTCATAATGGAGTGATTCTGTGAGTGTGCTAGTTTGAAAAATGAAGGTAAAAATTGATGAAGGGAAAAATTGATGAATTGAGGCTGGGAAGACAATGCAGTGAGAGACAATACAGAAAAAGATCCAGTAATCAGTATCATCTTTGCCAGGCATTTAAGGCACCAGAAGGTACTTGAAATAGTCAGCATAGATTTACCAAAAGCAAAACATGTGCTTGACAAGCCTGGTTGCCTTTCCCAATGAAGTGACAAGCTGTGTGGATAAGAGTAGAGCAGTGGCTGCCTTATACCAACCAGTGATACAACACAGTTGCTGCCTTCAGCAGGAATATCTTTGTTGGATGAAAGCACAGCTGACTCCAAAGGCATACCTGACCTATGCCATAACTCCCACAGATGTGCATCTGGGATCTGCTGTGGGGCACATGGTGATTCCTCTTCCACACCAATTGCTGTGGGGAGGTACTCCAAAGGTATTTCTCATACCTCTTTTGTGGTCAGTCAGGAGAAGCTGTAAGATGAGAAACACTCTTTAGAACTTCTCAAGCAGCCTCTCATCCAAACTTGAGGAAGTGTTGGATAAATATGTACAACGAATCCATAGCTGGAAAGATAATATGATTTTCAGAGTTTTGGAAACCTTCTAGATAACCTTGAGGCTATCTGTATAACCCTATCTGCTGGGGTATACACAGCACTTTGCCCATTAGCCCTCTCTCAAGATGGCTATGCTCATATGCATGCAACCACAGACTTTGGTAAGGCTTTTGACACAGTATCCCACAGCACTATCATTTGAAAGCTGAAGAAAAGTGGACTAAAAGAAGAGACTGGGTTGGGAACTGACTGAACCAGTAGGCTAAACAGGTAGTGATCATCACTTGGCATCTGTCAGGTGGTCAGTGATGAGCAGAGAAGCTCAGGAAACCTTGGGCGTCAGTGAGTATCTTCATCAATGACCTAGATCATGACACAGAGTGCTCCCTCAGCAAATTTGCAGAGGATAATAAATTAAGGGGGAGTGGTTAACATGACAAATGGCAGAGCTGTATTCGAGAAGGATCATGATACATTCGAGGACTGAGCCAGGAGAAACCTCATAAAGTTCAGTAAGAACTCCTCAGGTGGAACAGCTGCACACACTTGTGCAAGCTGTGAAACAAACATCTGAACTACAGCTTCATCAAAAATGACCTGGAGGATACAGAAGGTACCAGGCTGAACATGGACCTGGAAATGTACTTCCATTGCCTGTCAGGTAACCAGCATACTAGGCTGTGCTAAGAGAAAGCAGAAAAAGATGGTATTTTCTTGAAGACTGTGACCAGTTCCTGCTCTTCTACTTCAGGAAGTATGTGAAAAAACAGGAGGGCATCAAACAGATTTCTCAAAGACCTAAATGAGGGATGTTGAGAGAACTGGGGCTTATTTAATGTTGTGAAGAAATGTTTAAGGGGAAATCTAAGAGCACCCTGTAAGTATTCAATAGCAAAGGTGATGAAATCAAACTCTTCTCGGTTGCAGCAACAGTTGGCTTTGAATGTTCTGATTTCAGTTTGAGAAGAATAAAAAGACACCAGGTGGGTGGAGTAGTGCTGAAGCAGGTTGCTTAGAATGGTTGAGAAATATCCTCCCTTTGAGATTTTTATGATTTGGCTAGATATTCTGGCAGTAATCCTGCTTTAAGTGAGAGGCTGGATGAGCTGAACTAAAGAGATGGATTCTAACCAAATTTTCTATGATAATAGAGAGAAAAAGTGGTTATTTTTTGTAACATTTTTGTGGAACATTCACTACTAATGTGGCTGAGAGGCTAAAACTCACTCTTTAGCATATGTCTATTTCCATCTATTTCCAGAAATATTGAAATTACAGTCTAAAAATCATGTAGCTTTTAGTTGTTTATTCCTTCTGCCTTTAACAAACAACAAAGGCAAAAGATCTGTAAAAATAAACAACTACCATTTTGAGTTTTTACTTTCTTTTTAACTTCAGAAAATGGTAACATAAAACTTCTGTGCTTCAGCTAATAAAAAATTCACTTTAACATTTAACTCTGGCTAGATATTAAAGATTCATGGATGGAAAAAAGCTGTCTGAGCTATCTGTTTTGCTGTGAAAAGCCTGTTTGATTTCTTCTACATGCATCTTTGCTAAACAACATTTTCTGGATGAGGAGGAAGTACTGGGGTTTGAAAAGGAGAAAAACTAGAACCATTAAGTTGAAGTCTTAAGGGATTTTTTCTCTCTATTGAAAGTAACATTCCTAAACTATTTTTGTTTACTTACATAAAATTGCTAGCTGAATTGAGGACATTTTATGGAAACATCTTTAAATTTGTATTGATACACATATATGACTTTTCAATATTACAAGATTACATCTAATGCCATGGTTTGTGTATAATAAAACTACCAAGAACAGTTTTCTGACAATGTTTTTATGCTGGTGCACAACAACAGGAAAAAAAGAACCACAGTTTTTATTAATGTAAACTTTTGCTTTGGGATATTTAAGGAGTTGACTTAGATCATCCACTGGCAAAATATTATGCATGTAATAATATTTTATTATACATATAATACAAATATAATATTTATTATATTTATAACTTTTAAACCAAATTAAAAGTTTGGTTTTTTAGAAAGGAGTTAGCTGTACGCTCTTTTAACTTTTGTGAGGGAAGTGTTTTGAAACTCATGTTTCCCAGATGAAGATCATCAAGTTCCGTAGGCAGAACTTTCAGAAGGTGAATTTACATCGTGTTTTTGACTCGCAATTATTACACAGGTAATGAGTAAAAGATATTTAGAAGTACAAGGGTACACTTATACGAATATGACAGATATTATGTGCTTTCAAGAATCACATCACCATCCATAATCCAAATTTAGGATGTCACCTATTACTTAAAGAGATTATTTATTAGTATGGGGCAACTGATAACGTTTATTTATTTTTAGAATCATAGAATCATTTAGGTTGGAAAAGACCTTTAAGATCATCGTGTCCAACCGTCTTCCTATTAAATCAATTGTAACTTTAGGACCTTAATTGATCAAGTTAATATTTTCATGCTGGTTTTACCTGCAGCTGGATTTGTTTACGTAGTGATAGCAAAGGTTGCATTTTATTTTGCTTCACAATGTAGTGTAAAATATATCCATTATTTAAAAAGTAATTTTAATTAGCCACTATTATAATCACATTAGATTGCTTTTATTTTTGGGCGTAGCAGCTTGGTTATTTAAGGGATGAAGGAAGAATTATGTGGCTTAGCTAAATACTCTGTTCTATTCTATGTTAAAAATTCTGGTAGTATCATATTTTAAATACTGCAATATTAAATACTGCAAAACTGCAATAACATAGCTTCAGAGTGTTGAAATGGGGGCTGAAGAAACTGAATCTGCATTGTATTTCTACTGCATTTGTGAAAAGCTATATAGCTGCCAAAAAGTGTGTCTTTGGAAAAACTGCAATGCATTTATCCTCCAACTTTTTTTTTTTTATGAAATTCTTTAGGATTCCATCATCACACTGAGGCATATCAAAGCTGCTCATAAAAAGCCAGCATGACTGAGCACAGCATTGTATGGCCAAAGCCAGGTTTTTTCTCCCTACTTATTTCTTTCAGTTCTGTGTGAAATAGAAATGTAATCAGGAGTGATTATGTTCTATGCACTGAATGCCACTTTCTTTTTGATTTGAACACTGAAGAGACTGGAGGAATGAAGGGAGTATGTTTGGCAAGGAATTGTGGTGAAATTGGGTGTGAAAATGAGGGAGAATTTATCACTGGTTGTGTAAGAATGGAAATTACAAAAAGGGAAGACTGGTGTTTATTGGGTGAGAAAACTTGGATTTGGAAGGTGAATTCAGGACAAGGAAGAACGTAAGTGAGAAATGGGTGAAAAGGAATGAAGAAACATTGGAGAGAAATAGTCTGGAGAAGAGCAATGAATTTCAGGGCTGCTGAACCAGCAGCTCCCTCAGACACAGTGAGCCATGAGGTTCTGGATAATCAATAGTTGTGCAAGAAAGCTGGGGCGAGGAACAGAGATAGAGAGCAGGTAGGAAAAGTTGCTGATAAGATCCTGCTGGCAGGATCAGTCTGGAAACACTGACAAGACCCCAGGTTTCTGGGGTTTATGTGGTGTGTGATGCCCTCAGACAAGGCCGTTCATCTGCTTTGTTTGTCCATCTATTGGGTTGCAAGGTCCTGCTGCTACTGCCTGCTCCCCATCTCTCAAGAGGTAGAATTTTCATGCTGTAGCTTGTACATTGGTGACCCTGCTAATATTTATACTGACTTCAATATGGTGTCTTTAATAGGATTTCCTTGAGTTTAGTCTTTGATCTATCTGAGGAATTATTTAAAAAAATATCAAAATAACTCGAAGTTACATGCTAAATGTTCAGTTAAGAAAGGAGAAAAACACATTTGTTTGTATAAGCTTAAATGGGGCCCTTGGTAAAATGCAATGCTTGAGTATTTAGTTGTGCTGCTGTCTAAAAATGTCTACTTTTAGAATACCTGTCAACAGCTTTTTTAGAAAAAAGTGACAATTGTATTTCTTGGCTCTCTGTTGCTGCTTTCAATGAAGCATGAAACTGCTAAAGTACAAAGCAACTATTTTATTTTTCATGGGTTTATACCCAAATTTTTCTTTATACACAAATTTTACATTGAACTAATTTTTAAACTTTACAAATGCATAACTCTCAGCCTGTGGTAAGATTTCATGTTGCTACCCCAAATTTATTTTAACTAGTAAGTCTTAATTGGGGAGAATAATACATGTTAAAGTAAAAATTCAGTTATTGTCAAGTGACCAGCCAATCTGCTATGTCGTAAGTAAACTACACATATTTCATCAGCCCTATCAGAGGTCCTTAACTAATAGGATCTGACTATTTGTGATACCATTAGTGGCAGCTACTTATTACTTAACATTTAAAAAAAAATCAAATCCCAGAATCTGCTTGAGTACTTGTATGGTGATTTTAGAACTAAGATAGTAGGGTTGGTAGTGATGGTACACAGAGAAATGGTACCATTTAATAGTACTCAGAGGAAAAAGAAAACCCTAAGTACATTCTAAACTTGTCAGGGACATGGATTCTGAAAGCAGCTGTTACCACTTAAGAGAGATACTTTGGGGTGACTGTGGTCAGTCCTGTGAAATTGTCAGCTCAGTACTCAAAAGCATTCAAAAGCATAGGAAAGGCAGAGAGTGCAAAACATAATGTTTTTTTTATATTATTCTATCATACATCCAAGTCTTGAGTACCATATGAAGGCAACTGGCAAAAGTCCCTGTAGAGCATGACAGAGGTGATCAGGGTTGTAGAGGAAGTAATTTCCATATAGAAAAAAAAAAAGAAACCAGAGATCTGCAAAAGTGAAATAGAGAAGGCAACAGTCAAGTATTATTAGCACTTTCTTACAGCTCAGATACAGGCAGTTTCCAACACATTGCCAAGTTTAAAATACATGATGAAATAAAAGTTTTTTAAATGTTACAGTGTGTTATCACTGTACAACTGATTAACAGCTATATTGCACGATTGGTTGATGGTCCTCATTGTCACAGTGGGTACTGAAGCCTAAGAATATAAACCTGTTCTTATACAGGTAAGTGCTGTGGTGGATTGGCCCACTAATTACAATTTGCTTGGGTTTGGTTTCTGGTCTACATAGTTCCTAAGCTGCTGATTTTCAAGAGCTAAACAGGGAAGGACCACTCTTCACTGGGCATGTTTCCTGAAAAGTCACAGTATTGCTCTGATAGTCTCACCATCCCTTTCTGAAGCAGCCTGTTTTCTCATTACTGCAACAGATAATCCTTTTTTTTTTTTTTTTTTTCCAATTAAGAAGTCATTTCATTTCCTAATTCTTAAGGAGAATAAGTTTAGAATTAGTAAAAGATTTAAATTGTACTTATACTTTCTTGTAGGCCATTTTATTTGAAAACCTGAAGAAAATTTTTAAGTAGTATTGCTGAGAGGAACAAGGCAATCCTTTGCTCTTCATGACTGCTCTACTAAAAAAAATAAAATTGCTGTGATCTTAAGCACTTGCTTTGAAGTTACAGAAAACTCTTAGGGTAATGAAAATCACAGTTAATAACGGAGAAGCTGAGAAATCATTATTATAGAAGGATTTTTCAGAAAGAATGGAGGTAAATATATATTTGGTATTTTCTTCCAGCTCTTCTGACCCCTTTCATCTATGTCTTTCACATAGCTGAAACAAACGTGTCACATCAGTGATTTGGTCTTATTTGAGTTGCAAAGACATAACCTATGAAATAAAATCAGCTGTCAGTTCTAAATAAACCTACTGAGCAATAAGGTATGTGGTTCTTCTGGAAAGTCATATGAACAAGAAACTAAAAGAGGGCAAAAGACATATACAAAGTCACTGGCTATTAGAAGTGAGAGTTCATTTGTGTTAAATTGCCATTGATTTTTGTTTTAATAGTGACATTCGTTTAAAGATAGTTCTTTTCACATTTTCCAGAAACATTATTGCGGCAATACTGATGCATTAGTTACCTTCACTGAACTTGGGTACAATTAAAAAATTGCTACTGAAATAAAAATGTTGGAAACTTGTAGCATTATGATATTTATTTTGTCGTAGATTGAATTAAGCATTTCCTTGCTCTAGCCCTGCATACTCGATGTGCTGTGAGAGCTTAGCTGGTTTCTTTCCACATCATAAAAGGTTTTAAAATTCCCAAAATGAAACTGTTAACATTTAATGTGCTATGTTTTGGCAACTGAATCCTACCAACCAGGATTTTACAATAAAAAGAAGTTAAAATTAAATTGAGGACCCTGCATGATGCTGAGGAGAGAACAGTTTTAATAATGCCATTTTCTTACAACTTCTGCTGTGTAATAAAGCCAGCCTGAAATAATAACGCAATGATGAACCAAGCAAGGAATAATAAGAACTACAACTAGGAAGATTTTGTTTTCTTTACACAATCTGTTATGAAATAAATGAAAATCCACTACCTCCCAGTGTTACTTGTTTTTGCACCAACTAGTTATACCTTTCTGTGCCTCATTGGAGTTAGGTCTATTTTTATTTCTATCTTTTTCTTTTTTTTTTTTTTCTAGAAAAGTAGTTTATAACTATCTGATGAAGCTTAGCTCATGGCATTGAGTGACTTGATTCTCCCTCTTGTGATTGAATTATCTACTGAGGCATGCTCCAGCAAAGCTATATAACTACTCACATTTTCTTTAGCCTTTTCTCTACTGCTGTATGCCCGATTCTCATGCTAACTTAATTACAGATGTCCATCTAGACCTAGCAGTTACTGCTCCCATTTATCACAGAGCTAGATTTTTAACTCACTGATAAAGACAGAGAATTGCAATGTATGTCACTAAATTAACTCTTTAAAGGAAGAAAGGGAGCAGATCTAAATAAGATGTTACAGCAGCAGTTAATTATTTTTCAGAGTAGATTCATGTTAGATAATTATTCATTAAAATTGATGTTACAATTTTCCTAGAAGTATGCAGAAATACATTTGGTATTTTCAAGGGATTTTTTTGCATAAGTAATATGAAAGATGAAGATAAATTACATAAATTACATAATGTAGTTCTTTGCTCTTTCTCATGTTAAAAATTACAGAAATTGCTTAATATTTATTTTAAATAAGTCAGCTGTACTTGCTATCTCCAGAAGGGATGTAATTGCACAGAAACTACAATGAATCAACTCTCAAATTACTTTGCAAGAAAACTTGAGGTGACCATCAAGTACTGTATTTTTTTCCGAATGTCACAGTAGAAACTACTTCTAAATAGCAGTCTTTTATGTTCTCCTTAACTCATGTTTTGAGAGAAGAAAACCTGTCCCTGTCATAGCACTGGAGAAGATATGCAGAAATATGGAGCGAGACAGGGTTTACCAGGTGGGCTGATCCCATTGGACTTCCAGTGAGGAGAAATATAAATGGAAAGAAAAAATGCTGCACTGGAAAATATTTTAATAAAGCTGGGTGGTCTTTTTAATTCTCTTTTTCTTTTTTTTTTTCTTTCTTTCTTTTTGATAATTTGGGGTTGCTGTTTTCCACAGTAGCTAGACAGCGTTGTAACTCAGTACTAGTTTGCCATAGAGAAGGTGAGGAGTCAGAAGGAAATTTGAAGGTAGTCTCTTGCAGCACGTATTTTGTATTACAAGGAGTGCACTCATAACTAGAGCTAGCTGATACCCTGAATCCTATTCTGAGCAAAGTCCAAGCATTAAAAGAGTAAGAAGTTTAAATTTTTTTACTTAACCTTAAGAACTCTCTTCAGATCAATTACAGAGGGCATATTGGTAGGTATGTATCACATGATGCCAATGCGTAGAGGACTTCATAAATCAGATTGGTGACTTCAGAAAGGCTTGTTTCAGTTTTTTCTTGCCATCCCACAAGATTTAAATGAGTGAAAAAAGCTAAGTGTTTTACAGCTTGCCGGGCTTGACAAGGCCTTTTGTAGGGCTCTGTGTTTATACTTGAAGGACAAATATCTGAAGGCTCAATATCTGGGTGGAAGCTGAATGTTTACCTTCATTTTGCTTTTGGAAGCAGTTTGTAACTGTCAATTAACATAGCAATCCCTCGTATCTGTCCATCTCTGTGGCATGATTTGTGTCTCAGCACAGGGTTGGATGGTCACTCACTGATGATTCAGTAGTTTTAGCATTTGCAATTTATCCAAAGGGCAGCGACACTCATGTCCTCTACCACTCAGAGAAGACAAGTAATGTGGATATAGGAAGTTAGCAAGTTGTTTATGGACTGATCAGTGTTTTAAGTCATGGAAAAATCTACAGGCTTTATTCATCTTCCTGCTCTGGGGCAATTTTTCTTCAACATGCATAGTAGGTATCAATTATTTGTTATATTTGTACTTGTTCTTTAATATAATGCCTAAAACAAAAAGTGATTTCTGAGGGAATAGAAGGCAGTATTGGTCTAAAAAAAAGTAATATAAGTGCTTTTTCCTTCAGACATTTTCTATTGAAAGCAGTAATTGATTTAATAAATAAATTATTAAATCCAACCCTCTGGAACCAGTGTGAAATATAGTACTAGAAAAAAATTGCTACCTTAAACATTTTTAGAGGGATTGTACTAAATGCTTGAAAGAATGCTTTATAACCAAAGGAGTGATACCTTTCCTATTTTGATACTTGGTAATCTTAAACTGCCTCTAATTTTTAACACTGAAGTTTTCTCTGGGAAAGTCAGGCACAGAGTTCTCAAATCATGTCAGATTGAGTGAAACTATTTTCAAAGTAAAACAGCTAGGTAAAAGTAAGTTTTAAGTAAAACTTTTCCTGTAAAGGACAAAATCAGAAGTTAACAAAGGAAAGTATGTTCTCTCTATCTTCCAGTGCATCCATGACCCTAATAAATTCTGGTACCTGTGAAAGTCACAGCAAAAACCACACCCATGTGAGGTACAGTGCAGCCAGAGGAACAAAAAGAGCTTTATTAACCGCTTGGACTCTTGGTGTTTGCAGGCTTCTGAAATAAGATTTTTATCTAGCTAATACTGTATTGCTGTGATTAAAGAGAGTGGCATATCCTGGATCTTCTGGCAGAAGCAAGGATATGACAGCAATTAAATGAGGAAATTATGAGTCAAGTCTTACTCTGCCAGTAGGCCCAGAAGTTGCATGACAGGAAATATACCGTGGTGAATTTTTAAAAAAAACTGTGCTGGTTGTCTCCTGTGGATCCCTGGCTGGTTGGTACCAAAGGCTCCATCCCCTTCTTCCTTCTCCCCAGGCAGCTCCCTGGGAAGGTGATGGTAAGTATTGCCTCTCCCAAGTGTCTGGCCTCTAGGTGGCAGAAGAGAAATGCAAGGTGACCTGTAAGCCTCAGTTTTAGGACATTATTATTTATATCTAGCTTCACAGATTGCTGTTTGTAATTTCGAGCAGCAGGGCAAGAGCAATTGCAGTAGCCTTGTCAGCCAGGTTAACTGTTTGAGATGTGGTCTGCATAATCAGATTTTGAAGGTTGAATCTGAAAAGAGAGCAAAGAACTCTTCAAATGAAATTAACTGCATGCCAATGAGATGAATGGCTCACACCATTTGTTACCATCAGTGTTATTATAGGATATGGCTTACTTTGACCACAGCTCTACTTGCAAAGCCCCAGCTCATCAGTGCAGGAGTATGTTGTATTAACAAGTAATAGGTCCTTCATCTTTATCTTAAATTTATCAGTAAAAAATACCTCTGTTCAGGTAGTATATTTTGTTCTATGTGATAGTGAGAAAGCTATGCAGAAGTAATGTCAGATAAAAAAAAAAAACAAACCAAAAAACAAGCAGAGTGGGTGTAAAATTTCATCACTGAACTGCAGAGTTAAGCTGTTCTCTTTCAGTGCCACACGTCCTGAAAGCAAGTGTATTGTGTTGTCTGTACCTCTACATCCAATTGCTTGTATGCCTCAATACTGTTATTAAAATTCTAGTCTTTCCTTTAACAGCACACCTTACTTGTCAGAATAACCCTACTGAAAAGATCTTGACACATTTGCTATGCATGCTTTTAAAATGATTGCTGTGTTTTCTCTATGCTCTTGGCCACTAATACACACCTGATCTTTTACTCTTGTCTCTGTATCACCAGGCCTCCTGAACCTGTTTACAGCACTGTGAACAAACTGTGTGATAAACCACCTTCTCCTAGGCACTATTCCCCTGTCGAGTGTGACAAAAGCTTCCTTCTTACAGCTCCCTATCCCCACTACCACACAAGCCTGCTCCCTGACTCTGAGATCACCAGGTACTGCATGCGCTTCTTCCTCACCTCCTTCATTAGAGTGCATGAACATCATGAGATTTATCACAGTTTTCATCTTCACCACAGATCTTTTTCTACAGCTTATGCTTGTTTTTAACCATGCTTTCACATCTGCACCACTGGAAGATATATGCTACCTTGGTATATAACTTTGGTCATCCAAAATCCAGTGATGAATACAGGCAATGCTTTGATCCGTTGGGATGGTACTCTAAAATAGGCTATGGAATATGTATCACATTTTACAGCTGAATTCAGTATTAGTTTCTCTTTGAGTATGGAAAGTGACTAAGACTTCACTGCAAGCTATAGTGATTTGGTTTGATTCAGTTATTTTATTTCTGTGTTGTGCGTACTTTGTTCACTAAGCATCTCTCAGCTTATGAGGTGGCTGCCTAAGCCATTTAGAAGAAACTGAGAAAAAATAATTACCTCCCTCACAAAGCTGTGGTTGAGGGTACATCTAAAATTTAGCTTTCCCTAAGCAAGCTATGCTCTGAGAGGACATTTAGTAAAACCTGAAACAATGAACATTACCATAACTGAAGTCACGGAAGACATTTCTGTAAAATATTATCAGTGGTTGCATCCTGAGAAATACTTTAAAATGGAAAACATACTCACCAGAACTGTATGTCTAACCCAGCTATTCTTCTATAGTCCACTAGGGTAGTTATAAACTATTTGCAAACAAGATCTGGGAGGTAGAGGAAGATTTATCTACAAATTTTCAGGGTGTCAAGCACTTCCCTTGTCAGGAAAAAACCTGTAATCATATATTTTAGAAAAGAAGAAAAAAATAATACTATTAGGAGCTTTGATCATAGACATTTTCCACAGAAAACACTTTTCAAAGAAAAAGGTAATGTGGGAAGAGCAGAACAGAAATTCTAAGTGGAAAGTAAAATGGTAAATTAATGTAATATGTAACAGGAAACAAACCCCAGGGATTAGAAGAACAGCTGTGAAAAGCATCACAGTGCTATGAAATAGAAAGCTAAATTTAAAAAGCAATAAGACAAATACTAGTGAAGAATGCAACAGATGTGGTGAGACCAGGCAGAACTGACAGTTTATTAGAGTGAAAACTGTGTAGCTTCTAGAATTTGTAAAAAGATATTTAATCACTGGACAAAGGGATTAGCCAAGATCCCTTGGCAAGGGAACAAGTTGTTCAAGCAAGTGCAAATATGGGTGAAAAACACTGCTAAGGGCAATGGTTGATAAAGGTATAAATAACTCCAGGACAGTACCAAGTGCTAACATCCACAATATTTGAATTTTTCTGCAAATGTTATCTGAAAAGAAATAGCTGTCCAAAAAGTAGTAAAATAGCTTCAGTTCTTTAGGTACAGAGTACACATGAAATTTTTCCGTAAGCCTTGCAGTGCTTACAGAAAACAGAAGAGATCATAACAGAAGGGTGTCTTATTCAACTCTTACTTTTAAAATGATCCATTTCAAAAGAAAGAATCACAGAATGGTTTTGGTTGGAAGGGACCTTAAATATCATCTAGTTCCAACCCCCCTGCGTGGGCTGAGACACCTTCTACTAGAAAAGGTTGCTCAAAGCTCTGTCCAACATTGTCTTGAACACTTCCAGGGATGAGGCATCCACAACCTTGCTGGGTAAGCTGTTCCAGCATCTCAACCCCCTCACTAAAAGATTTCTTCCTAATACCTAAAATAAATCTACCCTCTTTCATCTTAAAACCATTACCCCTTATCCCATCACTACATGCTTTCTTAAAAAGGGTCCAAATTGAATTAGAAAGTTCATCCAGCAGGTTCTGGGCAGTTATGGGGACCTGGAGTTGTGCACTGGAAGCACCAAGGATTAGGTCGTGGCTTGCTACCACAGAGAGATGTGATTGCTAATCTCTATAGACACATATATCAGGACTATGGACATATGCTTGGGGGAAAAAGGGTGAATCTGTTAAGGCTACTTTCTGCAGTCTAGATACTCAGATGCCAGTAATCAGTGGAGCCCTGGAGAGCTCATGGAACTAGGCCATTTTACCACCTGAAGGTATAATCCCCTTAATTCTTTTGCTTTCTTGTGTGATTGATTGACTGATTGAATACTTGGTCATCAGACATTTGATGACCTGACATCAGGACATAAAAACCTGTATTTTGTTTTTCTGAGCGTCAGTTAACAATTCCCTATAAGAAAAATATTCTGTTTTGCACTTTGTTGTAAAATTTAGCTCCAGTCCCTGCATTAGGGTTTTTATTTCAACAGTCCAACAAAAAATGCAAAAAGAACACAAAGAATGCAAAAAGACAAAACTCATAGTTAAGTGCTCTACACCATGTTCTGCTACATGCTGTGGCAGAGGCAACTGATTGCTATAATTTATACTTCCTTTCCACTGTGAAATAACATTCAGATGGAAAATATGACAGGTTTTGATGGTCTCAAATACTGTCATCTTTTCCACAGGATTCTGAATAATTGACAGAAGATATTTGAAACAACATTTTACCAAGTGCCCTTGGTGAGGAAAGTGACAGCCTCCAACATATATCATGTTGCAATTTCCAGATGGGCTCAGTATTCACAGCTGGAGAAAAGTATTAACCCCATTTTAAACAAGTTGTTACATGTTCAGAAGTCTTCATTGTACACAGAACTAAATTTCAAAAAAGTGATGTGTCTCAGGGCTGCATTATATTAAATATTTGGAAAAAATAATCCACAAAAAGACCTTTTTTAAGCCTAAAGCTGTGATACCATCATTTCACTCGAAAGTTGGGCTACAAAAAAAAAAATCTCAAAATACTGATCAGGTATTTTGGAAGATCTCTCTTTAAGATCTGAATTCCTCAAAGCCTATTTCTCTAGTTTATGCACTTTCATGATCTCCAATAAAATATAAAAATTTATCTCTCTGATCTTACCGCGGGCTTCCTAGAGAGAGTTTTTCATCAGAATTTGTCAGCCTCAACTTTAAGGAGTAAGAGATAGGGATTATTTGCTTGTTTGGTAACTACAGTCATTGTCCTATTTCAGTGTTTCAGTATTGAGGCTCCACGGCTGAATGGCAGCAAATTTGATTGACAAATAAGCCTTCCAGAGAAAGATGCATTCATCACTACATAAACACACTTTAAAAAGATTTCATTTTTTTCCCAGAACTAATTTCTGTGTCTTCACTGAAATCTTTTTAGCACTGTAGAAACTAGCACAGTTTTTACTGAGGAGCAGCTCTGATGTCGGGTTTTGTGATTTATTGCTTTTTAATAGGTATTTTTTCCTCTCTTAAGTCTTTGATCCTGTGACCAATATTTTTAAAAACATATAGGGGAATGCACTAAGGTTTCAGACTTTGCATTCATGGGAGAAAAGCTTGGGAGCATGACTCCTCACAAGAAAATGAAAACATTCGAAAATTGTGTTCCTCCTAAGTTTATCTTTTGTAAACTTGCAGAAGCTCCTTATGGTGCTTGGGTGCTTAGCTTGAAAGTACTTGGCCTGCATTTTAAATCAAGAGTAGTTTCTTGAAGCCATCCCCAGTTCGGTCTGACACTGTGGTACACAGTTTCAGGCAATGCTTTTGAGCTTTGTTTTCCCAGTCTCTGAAAGAGGTTTAGCAATGATCTCATAGAGCTTCTTTGAAAACTAGTTCTAGCTGAGACAATAGAATCCTATTAGTAGTGGCAATTTGTGTTATTCTGTAGTAACAGAAAATTATTTTAAGGTATTTGATGAATTAGATATGATTAGATATCTGTTAGACAGATGCATTAGATTAATGACAAATTCTTGGGACCACCACCACTCTCTTACCAGCATGGATTAGGGAGAGAAGATAATATTGGCACGGGGTTCCAGAGAAAGCTTTTTGCAGCAAGCAGCATGCCATACACACAGGTACTCAAGGGTAACTCAGCATTGTGTTACTCTAAAAAGCTACCCCAAGAAAAGTGTGCTGAAATGTATGCAGAGAGCACATGGAGACTGCAATGCCCAGGATCTTAATGATTGATGTGTGAGGCTACTTCCAGTGTGTGGCTGAATTCCCAAAGCCTCCTTATAAGCACACATGGGTTGCTACACTCCAGTAGTGTCTGCAGTCAAACTACTGTATGCAGCACTACTGCTTTTGCTCACCTCATTTAATTTTAGGAATCCCTGGGATCCCTGCCCAGGCCATGAAAGGACAGCTGAGAAGGAGCTGATCGCTTTTCACTGATCCTAGCACGAGGTTCAGGTACTTACACTTGAAAAAGGTGTGAATGATGGGATCTCTGATACTTGGTGTCCTTTCTCCTTTGTTAATATTTGTGCAGCCTGTTTGCTTCTCAGTAACCTGCTGGGAGCAAGCTTATTGTCAAAATGATTCATGGAACTCATGTGCTTGTATGAGGCTGCCTTCCAGCAATGTTCTTGTCATCTTTATTGAACCTCACATTGTACAGGAGTTCTCATAATCCCCTATTCTATCTCTTATGTTTAATATGGGAATTATATATCTCAAAAGACATCCAGGCATATCTTGAGTTATACGTATTTTTTGACTTCTATCAAAAAGCAGTAAAAGGAATTCATGTTATGAAGTCTTCAACTTGACCAACATAAATTCAACCCTTTCTTGAGTTTAAAATGAACTTTTACTGTTTAGCAGTATTAATTTACTTATTCTATATGAAAATTTCAAATAATAATTTCAAAATGTGGAAATTCATCTGGCTTGGACAAATGGATTTAAATACTTTATCCTATGGTAACACCTTGGAATCGGATTCTGGACTGAGCTTCATTTTACACAATCCAACCATAGACAGCAAGCTGTGAACAAGCCCTACTAAGCATCACTACTTAAAGACAATGGAGGGGAATAAGTGCCCAATTATTTTTGTGTGGATTTTTGAACAGCAAAATAGGCAATACTGAGGTTCAACTTATGCAGTGTCAATGGAAACAAAATGATCCTATAGTCCAAAAAAAAGATACCTGATAAAAATCTTGATAAAGTAGCTCACTGAAAGCATAAGTTAGCATTTAAAAAAATGAACACATTGGCTTTTTGTTTTGAGAAGTGATTTTAAGGCATATATATATATATATATATATATATATATGTTTGTATATATACATAAACTGAGGCATTCAGAGACACAGAATGTATAGAAATCTCTAAAAAATTTAAAAGATGAAAGCAGGTATCACAGAGACTGTTTTGGGTACTGATTTTTTTTGTACAATATTTTATATGCGTATGTTATAAGGTAAAAAAACCCAAATCAGCATGAACTGTGTTGACTGTCTAGAACAAAAATGTGATGTCTCAATGTAGGTTGTCCCTGCTTTTGAATCAATCTCCTGAGACCTTTAAATTATTTAGAATCTTTTGGAAATTAATTGTGGATTTTCCTTATCACTTCCAATTAACAATTAAGAAGCCTTAACTAGAAGAGTTTCCTGTTATTTCTTTCTAATCCTGACTGAAGTGTTCTCTTTAAGTAAATTATCTATCCAGTCTTATAACTGTTGTATTTAATGAAAGAAATGATGCTGCCTTTCAGCCTCAGCTTTCATGTTATTTTGCATGGGTGACTCTCTGACCCTAATAAACGCAAACATTCCTGTAGACTCTCCTATGCACTTTCCTTTTTTTTTAATGAGGAGTTTTCTATTTTAGACACTATTAATTAAAATGATTAGGAAGATGCACCTTTTAAAAACTCAGAGAGGTGATTGCAGGAGAATCTTGATCTGTAAAGGCATACTCTATAGTTCAAGTGTTTAATTATGTAAAGTTACAGAAGCCTTTCAGGTTAAGATGGGATGCTTCAGGTTAGAGCTGCTGGGCTTCGTTTCCAGTTGTGCTGCTAATTCTGTTCAGTTAAACAAAACTTAATTCTGTTTGCTTTGCTTTGCATCTCAGTAAAATAATCTCCTTGTTCAGTTATATTGAGAAGAATAACTAATATTATTAAAGAGAACAGAAGACCTTTTAAAAGAGAAAAATTAAAGTGTTTGTTTCTGTTTCATCATTTGGGAAATGTTTCTCATATTGAGACTGTATGGTTTGATTTTCAGAGATACCATGCTTTGTTGTGTTATAGATCCTCTTTAGTTCATATTCTGCACCCATGGAAATTAAACTGTATATTCTTAGCTCATAAAATAGACAGGAATATTAACTCAGTTTAGTTAAGTAGCAGTATTTTCTTTACTAGGTCTTTAGAGAAGAAAAAAATACCAGTTCTCAGTAAGAAAACATATGTAAATCACTACTATTAAAATTTTCCTGCTGTTATGATTACAAACTGAGCTACAGGGAGATATTTGAGAACACAAGAAAGATGTTTCTTTCCATGCCTAAAGCGAGCTCAGAAATTTGGTCTCTAAGTAAAGACGCAGGAAACACTCCTGAAGTATCTAATGATAGTTCCAACGTCTTTTTTGAATTAATGGTGATGACTGGAACCAGGAAACTGGAAAGGTATCAGGTCACTTTTAACTGTTTCCTTTGGATTATCTCATGAAAATCCATTCAGTTCATAAATCCACACCTCGACTGTGTTTTTGAAAGGGTCATTTCTGTGAGACATATATGTAAGCAGCCTCTCAAACATCTTGTTCTGGTCTCTGAAAATCTCCTTGAAGCAGTTCTTGCAAAATGACAGAGCACTAGAACTCCTGACACAATTTTCAAATGCTTCTGAGTGTTGGGAGAAATTCAGACCCACATTTTTAATATTGGTGGGTTGATATCTGATCAGATATCTGATCTGTATCTTATCAGATACAGATATCTGATTCAAGTGTGTTCAGAATAAATTACAAAAAGAATGTCAGGAAGTGTCACTCAGCATAGGAGTGCCATGGTAACAAGCTAATGGAGCCATTCACTTATTTGAATCTTGTCCACAGTGACAAAAGTTAATGACAATTACTACCTGACAGCTGTCTAAAGGCCAATATGAGAAATGGGTTTGGAGATTTCAGTTTCATTCCTGTGGACAAGTTTCCACATCATAAAAATCGTATCTCCATCCGTCACAGTAATTGCTAGACTCTCAGCTCATCAGGAAAACCAAGAATAGATTTAACCTAGAGAACAGATTACTCTTGTTACCCCAAGAGAAAATTCTTTGAGCTTACAAATGAAATATTACTGTGGAGACAGGGTAAATAAAGCTACCCTGTGGCTACCTGTGGGGGAAGAGAACCTGCCTGTTGGAGGAAAAATAATTTCCATTGTTGTAGCTGCACACAAAAAAAAGCAGAAAGCTTACTGGTTAAAGCAAAGAGCTGGGAACTGAAAAACTTGCCTGTACCACTGACAGCTCATATGACCTTGACAAATGAAGACTTTCCTTCCATTTTTTCCAATTGTGAAATAACATGACACACATCCCTAGACACCACCAGCAGCCCTTGGAATTGGAAAATATTTCGAACATGTGTAAATATGCATGATTTTCTGCACCACATAAAAAAAAGAGTGATCATTAGTACCAAGTGGAGAGATATGAGGCATCATGGGGAGCAGGTGGGACCTCTAATTACAGCAGTGTAATTTGTCATGGAAATGCAAGAGAATTATAACAGTAATAATGAACCTTCCCTCAGCCGTGTGCTAGTCTTGTTTTACATTACAGTTCTCCCACTGGAGTAATGCAGTGCTGACTCAGGCCCCCAGATTACTTTGTACCTAATTATCACCATTTATTACTGTTCACATAAGCCCTATATGTAGATTCTTGCAAATATGTCCATTGCTGTTAGCTTTTCCAAATCAAGATCCGAGCAGGGTATGTCTAAAAATGAGAACATCTCTTCAGGGGAGGACTTACGGTTACTGGTGGATGAAAAACTAAACCTGAGTCAACACTGGGCATGACAAATCCAGAGGAGGGACACAAAGGTGATCAGAGGGCTGGAGCACCTCCCCTATGAGGACAAACTGAGAGAATGTGGTTTGTTCAGCCTGGGGAATAGGAGGCTTCAGGGAGACTCTATTCAGTACATAAAAAGGATTTTAGGAAAGATACAGATTTTTTAATAGGGCCTGTAGTGACAGGACAAAGGATAAAGTTTTTAAACTAAAAGAAGGTAGATTCAAACTAGATATGAGGAATAATTTGTTTACAATAAGGTGGTGAAACACTGGAACAGGTTGTCCAGAGAGGTGGTCGATGCCCTATCTCTGGAAGTGTTCAAGGTCAGGCTGGATGGGTCTCAGCAACCTTATCTTGTTGAAGATGTCCCTGATCACTTCAGAGGGCTTGAACTACATGATCTTTAAAGGTTCCTTCCAGCCCAAAGTATTCTTTGTTTCTATGGTTATAAAAATATGGTCCTGTTTCAGAAATCAGGACATAGTGCTCTTTGCAGAGTCTGTGCTAGGCTAAAGCTACTGCAAACTGATTTAAGGAGACTGTTAGGGAAGGTGTTGCAAAACTGAATGAGCTGTTTCAACTAGATCCTCAGCTCTTGTAGCTGACAATTTCGTAGCCTTCACTACTTCAATATTAAAAAATACAAAATACTAATTACCAGAATAGTCAGAAACACAGCAGTACTAAGATTTAAAAGAACTCCTGATGTGATGGGATCTCTCTCTTGGGTCTGCTCTAAAATTTCTACATATTTTTGTTTTCCATTTCCCTTTTCTTTCCCACTGTCAGAACGTATCTGTAACTTTATGGGCTTATGAGGACAATAATTACTTCCTGTGCTAAAAGGAAAATTAATTCCTGTAGCCAAAGGCTAAAACAGTAGGAAGATTCTTCTACCCTTTCTTTGTTTTTAAAAGGACATGTAACCAACATTAGGAAACAGATAATGACATGATTATATATCTTATCAGTGTTCATCACATTTCCTATTTCAAAAAAGCATTTTTTGATCTTTGAAAATATTTACCATATAATTGCAACCATCTACTTTAAGAGACTTTACACACAAATAATGATAACCATAACTGTCAAAACTGTAGGATGCTTATCCAAAGTAGAGTTTGACTCAAAAGAACTTTGGAGGTGTTAGCTTTAAGTTGTTCCCTGTTTCAGTCTGGCAACACAAATACTACAAAGGGATTTATGAAAATGAAAGTTTTGGTACACTTATCTCCCCTTTGCCTTCCACAGCACATTTTAGTACATGTGTTACAGCTAGTGATACAATTCTAAATACCATCTGGGCTTTGAATATATACCATCCTTATTTTATTTTAAGCTGTCATTTTGGTATGGAGAAGACTGCTAAACTTTTTTCTTACTGATTTAAATTCATGTTCATTTAAACATAGCTATTAATGTTTGTAGAAAGAGAATTTAACATATGACTTTATTGTAACCCAGAGCCTTACTATAGGCTGCCATACCAATATGGAGAAATCACAGAATCATAGGATACACCAAGTTGGAAGGGACCCATCAGGATCATCGAGTCCAGCTCCTGTCTATGTGTAGGGGCACCCCAAGAATCACACCATGTGCCTGAGAGCATCATCCAAATGCTCCTTGAACTCAAGAACTCATTAGTTCTAGTCCAGTCTCTTCCCTTCGTGAGGAAGTCATAGTCATTGCCCATCTCTCAAACCTGTCAAGGCTTCTCTGCAGGGACTGCCTGCCTGAGTCAACCACTCCTCCCGATTTTGTGTCACCTGCAGACTTGCTTCAAATTCCTTCCAGTCCTGTGCCAAAGTAATTGATGAAAAGATTCACAATGTTTTGAGGTGGCTTTTTTGTTTGTTTTGCCAAGAAAAGAAAAAAACCCACACAACAGGTGTGTAGGAAGGTTTACAGGCTCTAAACGTGTCTGAATTTTGTGCAAGTCCAGTTATTATAGAATCACAGACCGGTTTGCATTTGGAAGGAACTTAAAAATCATCTTTTTCCAACCCCCCCCTGCGTGGGTAGGTCACCTTTCACTGCTTGAAGCTCCATCCAACCTGTCCTTGAAGACTTTCAGGGATGAGACATCCTCAACTTCCCTGGGTAATGTTTGCCAGTGTCTCACCACCCTCATGGATAGAATTTCTTCCTACTATAAATCTACCCTCTTTTAGTTTGAAATTTTGTCCTTTTGCTACATGCCCAAGTAAATAATCCCTTCCCAGCTTTCCTTGTAGGCCCCTTCGGGTACTGGGAGCTGCTCTAAGGTCATCCCAGAGCCTCCTCTTCTCCAGGCTGTATTCACAGGAGAGGTGCTCCAGCCCTCTGATTATTTTTGTGGCCCTCTACTGGACTCATTCCAAGAGCTCCTTGTCCTTCTTGTGTTGGGGACTCCATAACTGGATATAGCACTGCAAGTGGGGTCTCATGACCTGCTGGCCATGCTTCTTTTGATGCCCCCCAGGATACAGTTGGCATTCTGGGTGGCAAGGGCACATTGCCAACCTATGTTGAGCTTCTCATCAACCAACACCCCCAAGACATTTTCCTCAGGGCTGTTCTCAATCCATTATCTTCCCCATCCTGTCTCTGGGCTGGTCTTGGAACTTGCAGCTGGTCTTGTTGAACTTTACACGGTTGTCATAGACCCACATCTTAAGCCTGTAAAGGTCCCTCTGGATGGCCTCCCTTCCCTCCAGCCTTATGCAACTGACCTTTTTGTGTTGCACCTAAATTTAGCTAAGTTGTCATTGTGAATCTGGATGTAGAATTTTTAATGTTTTGGGATCTTAAACAATTTATTCTTTAAAAGGTTTTTATTTCATTTTTAAAGAGGAGCAGTAGAAGCAGCTAGCTTATCTGATTTTTTTTTAATTTTTTTTTTAATAATGCTTATAGTGCACAAAACCACAAGTGTTACAGCATAAAAAGCAAGGTCAGTGGAAGGGACAAGACATTAAACTATATTTTATAGCTGACAAAGGGAAATATAGGGAGATTTAGTTTGGCTTTCAAAATTAAAATTTCAGTATTGTTAAGGAAGCACTTGGGCAGAAACATTAGAATCACCAGGGAGATGCATAGACAATTTCTTTTTCTGGGTATTTCCATACTACACGCAGAAAATGAATAAATTCCTCAGATAATTGGAGCTGCTTTCTGTATCTTTTGAGGATCATTATAGTTCTTGCTTTTATGCTGCTGAAAGCACTGCAATGATGAAGCTGGGACAGGGAAAAGAAGATAGCTCTACAGGGTGAGAGGACACTTGTGCGTATGGTCTTGCACATCACAAATTGCTTTTGATTTGATTACACTAATTTCTAACAAATCTGAATAGCAATGACTATATCCTTAAGACAAGTTTTCCTAAAAAGCAGCCTAAAGCCATCATAAGGCATCACACTGTAAAGACAGAACATATCAGCACGCACACCTAAAATGCACTGAATTCCACATAGGGTGCATCTGCACAGCCCAGTGCAGAACCATTCAGATATTCCTGAGCTGGTTCTAGACAGGTGAGCTGATGAAGCAGTCTGACCTGCTTCCAGTACGTGCCCACATTGATTAATAGTTGACAGGTACAATCAGCCATGTTTAGAAAGTTCAGTTGCTGATCTGATGAAGATTGCAAAAGCTGTAATCAGGACTCTTTACCTATTCAGGGTACAGTGACTAAGAATTAGAGGTAGGAGGACTTATGCAGTGTCTGTGGCAAGAGTTTAGCAATACAGGTTTGGTTGGAGGCAGGAGTCATACAGGTTTGCTGAGAATACAAACTCATGTAATACTGTCATTGCACGTTGCAGAATAGGATTTCCTTTTAGTGTTTCAGATTCAATAGTGTGAGTGAAGGTTCTTAATTTCTCATATCAAGCCTTTACCATAATTTTATATATCATATTACTTCAGTGGAATTAAATAAAAAGTCTTGCTTCTTGAAGACATCAAAAGCACACAGAAAATTCATGACTCTCACTGAAATCACACATGCTGTCTAGAATTTTGAGGCTCAAGTTATTAAGTTATTTAAATTCCTGGTTGGTGTGCACAGCAACTGGAAAGGGAAATATGCATAGAGGAAAATTTACTCCTGATTGAAATTTAAGTATATTTTTCCTGGTGGATTTTTCCTTGTTTCTCAGAGACCTCTTGTAGTCATCAATTAGCAGTTGCATTGATATGCCATGAATAAAAGATCAGGGTTTTTCAGCTAGAGTACTGTAAGGTTGCATTTTGGAAACCAGATTGGCATCATGTTCAACCTTTTTGTTTTTCTTGTTTGTTTTTTTGGGGTTTTTTTGTTATTTTTTTTCTGATACAATCGTGTACAATGCCATAGTGCTTTGAAATAATGAGGACAGAATTTTCTATTTTGACAGAAGTGGGATTAGACAGCAGGTGTCCACAAAGGAAGATCAGTACAACACCAAAACCTGGTGTTGTATAATATCTCAGTGAAGTCAGAAGGAGAATTACATTGAATTTGCTGTAGCTTGCATAATCCAAGAATAAGCAAAGAAACATAACACTATAACCATGAGGGTAGTAAAATACTGGAATAGGGTGCCCTGAGGAGGTCGTTAATGCCCCTTCCCTGGAGGTGTTTAAAGTCAGGTTGGATGAGGCCTTGTGCAAGCTGGTCCTGCGGAAGGTGTCTCTGCCCATGCAGGGAGGTTGGATCTTGGTGATCTTTAAGGTCCTTTCCAACCCAAACGTTTCTTTGATTCTAAGATTCTATAGGTAAGTTCAGACTGTCTCATGTCCAGGCTACCTCCTAAACCACAAAGACATCTCAAAGAAAAATTGTCAAAAAGTCATAATTTATTTGAATGTGGTACTGGGTATTCTTCAAACAGAGTACCATCACATGGAAAAGAAATTATTAAATGGCTGGACAAGTGGATTTATTTTCTGTTGAATTAAATATGAAAATCAACGTGGATGATTGCTGAGAAGTAAGCCTTAAAACACTATGCTGCCATATGAAATTTGAGTTATTAGTAATCAGCACTATGTTAAGAGAGAGGATTTTTACAATAGTTAATGTAAATGAGCTCTTCAGTAGCTCTTTCATGTTTGTATTTTCCAGCTCTCCTTGCATTACCACTTTACAATGAAAAAAATAAGGTTAATTAGTGTCAACTAACAGAAATGCAACACTGATGCAGCCTGAAATGACAGGTTTCTTCAGCTTGCCCAGAGAAACAGTAAATAGCACTAATTAATTTTAGTCTCCACTACCTAACTCTATTAATAATGCTCCCATCACTGTAACAGATTGGACATCTCATTTTTCTTTGCTTTTTAGAGAAATAGAGAGCTGGCAAACAAGAGTAAGTGGCTTTACTAAGGCCCTAATGGAAATTCAGTGTGGTTGGAAGTTTCATACTCTCAGGCCAAATGGAGCAACAAGCAAAGCACACAAATCAAGAATATGTTGTTCAAGTTCAAAATGCATATACATAGGAATTCAAATCAATGTCACCATCTTTTTGAAGATTTGATATAGCTTCAATTGACTTGTAAAATAAATAGTTGGAAAAATTGTAGAAGCAGCCATTTGATTTAAGAAGGTTCGTTTACAGGCTGATTTACTAATATGCAGGAATTTGGTAATATTGTAAAGAGATTTTATATTTCTAACAAGATAAAAACAAGTCAATTAAAACAAGTCTTCTAGAATTTCTTTAAAGAGTATTAGCATTTCATCTTTCAATCCTTAAACAAGTCTCTAAGTAAAGAAGAAGATGAGCAGTGATGTGAGAAGAAATTATGTTATATAAATAAAATACCAGCTGCTTTACCTCTGGTCTCAATCAGAGGTGTGCATAATGTAACATTTACTATAATATTTAATAGGTCTGGATTGCCATCTGTGAAATACATAAACTGAAATCACTGAACTTTTTCAACACTAATTTATACATTCTACATTCTCATCAAAGGGGAAGAATTAGTGTAGGGGACTGATGTGTAGTAATATCTGATTGGTATATGAAAGGATTCTGCAGCTACAGTGGCTATCATAGGTTTAATAATAAGATGCAAATTAAAAATAATTTAGAGTCCTCAAAGGTGTCAAATCTCTCCAATTCTATCTTTGTTCCAGGAGAAAAAACAGCAAGCAAACTGTTCCACTTAACTGGGGTACAAAATATGAGCATTTTATATGCAGAAGTAACTAATGAATGAAAGATTCTTCCTTGGTTTCTTGATGCATGTTTACACAACTGCATTTGGAGTATTCCACTGGTTGAAAGTAAAGTTATGTAAACAGATATTTTCTATAATAGTAGATTTCTTTGATAAGTTGGAGGAGAGGCGTAACTTGGAATAAAATGGTATAGCAACAGGAATACTAGACACAAGAGCCTATTGAATTTTCTTGCAAGATTTGAAAATGTGGATGACCATCCAATGCATGGGCTTATCCTTCATCAGGTTTTTTTTTGTATCATCTAACTAATCCATATTTCATATGAGAAATGTTTCATTGATTGCAGGATCTTAATAGGTTTTCAGCAGAACTGATTTGTGCTCAAAACTAAAGTGCAGAGAACTGAATCAAAAAGCTGCAATGCTGGCTCAGTTCACGTGCACAGGATAAATATGGACACGAGATGCCCATCTCCAAGAGTAGCTTCCTGGCATGGCTGTGTCTTTTTACAGTGCAAAATGACAATGGGATTCTGGTTTTAGTCCCAGTCAAGATGGGATGAGCTTCTGGTCTAAGTCCAGCTGTGACCATTTTTATTGATTGCTTCATGCATGTTGTTGACTGTCTGTCAGTTATTCATCTGTTTTCCCTTAAGCAGTAGTGTTTTTTCTCACAATGTACCCCATGCAATTGGTTCTGGCCAAAACACTTTCTAACCAAAGTACAAAGGTACTTGCAGAGAGAAATGATTGGTTAGAAGCAGCAAAGAGAGTTGTAGTTCTGGGTAATGCTCTTTATCTAATAAATGGAAGCTGACAGGGCATGCAGCATGGCAGCATCTTCACCCTTCACTCTAAAAGTAAGGTTGAAATAACCCAAGAACCTTGGGTTTGCAGACTGACTGATGAGTCAGTTTAATTACTTTTGGAAGTGATCCCTAACCTACAATAAATATTTTAAATGTTTAGTGAAGAAGGATCATAAATTAGGGATGTAAATTAGGGATATAAGTACTGACATAATGGAACAGAAACCTAAACTTTCTACCCCATCATTCATTTAATCCAAACTCTCGCCTAAAATAACATACGAGCAAAATTAACAACTAATCTGCTTGGACAATCTTACATTCATCCACTCTGGGAGATGCTGATACCTGACATTCTCCCTGTGAGTATAACCAGAATGAAAAAAATACTAGAATTTTACTTTTTCAAAATTCTCGTTCTACTGCATACTTTATGCCCAGATCTCCTAGTGTAAAATGATGAATGTTTCCTGTGAAGTGCTGACTAAATCCAACTTCTATCAAATTAAAAAGATGAAGAATCATGGTTTATATGGAGTAGATTAGAAATAGAGGAGTTTCAGCTGTTGAATTTCTTCAGTATTCATCTTTCATTTTGGCAGTATGTTCTTCTGCATTTTCAAATTCTCATTCACTGCTGTTTGTACCTAATCAGTTGTTATGTTGTTTGTTTATGTGCACTGCATTACTCCCACTTTTGCTTTTCTCTGTGTGTTGTTTCTGTAGGAATTTTTGTTTTGTGTTTGGTGTAACTGCACATGCACACATGCATGCTGGGCTGATTGGAATGACAAAGTGAGACTAAATTGCACCTTATGTAGGATTACATTCTCACCTGCTGTTTGTTATAAAGGCAGATATTCAACCCATATTCCCAGCTTGCTGAGAGATAATGTGTATCCAAATAGGAGGGATAACATTATCAGAAGGTATCACACAGGTGCAGTAAACATCGTATCAGGAGTAATTGCAATATAGAGAGTGCTGTTCTGATAAATTTTAAATTGTAATCATAATCTAATATTCTTTCTTTTGTGATAAGTACTTCTGTTTTAATGAACTACATGTATGGAAGCTGAATACACTCGTTTTCTGCTCTTTCACCTTGGCAGCTGGTGTATTTCACTGCAATGCACACGTGACAGTTATTAAGTTCAGAGGAAATGAACTTGGTCTTATGCATAAACAATATAAAAAAAATTAATTTCTGTAGGAATGTTTTTATTCTGCAAACATAATTATACAGAATCTCATGGGATATAGAAATGTTGGCCAATGGACAGATATGGTTTGGTATCAGACAATTTATCAGTGCTATTTTAAATCACTTCAATTAATTGTAATTATCCATGTTTTCTCTTGAATAAGTAAAAATCAGTTCAATGATGCTACCATGAAAATAACTTTATGTACTGGTTTTTCTTTGGATGGAGATGGACGGAAACTTCGCAAAGTAGTTTAATGGGTTGCAGTTATTTGAGCTCTGTCATTAGGCTTATTTATTTCTTATTTCTCTGTTCTTTAAAAAAGCAAATACAAATGCAGTATGAAAGTCCTATGAATTATTTTTCAAGTGTCATCTTCAGTGCAAAGAAATCAACTCTCCCTTGACAAAGCAACACTAAACTGTCCTAGGCACCAAGTGCAGTTTTGTGAGAGTGATGTAATCATTAAGCCATCACCTCTTTCTGTTTTGTTAATGATGAGAATGCTCTTGTAGAGCTCTTATAGAGCAATCTTGTTAAAATCTTGTAATACTTCATAGGTTTGGATTCTGAATTAGAATTAGGTCTCTAATTCCTGAGGGGAACTCTCAACAGTCTTTTAAAAGGTATTCATAAATTTAACTTCTGTGGACTATGTAAGTCTGTATTTTCCCTACATGGGAGCATTAGACTGCATCTGAAACTTCATCCTCCTTGCTCTGCTCCTTGAAACAACATTCCTAATTATCTTCAGTTCCCCCCATATCATTCCAAACTTCTTCAGCTGTTTTAAATATTATCTTTTGACCTCAACTAAAAATTCCTTCTCAGATAAGCTTACTTTTTATTTTTTAAAGCTTATCATTGTCTCCTGCAATTTTGTAAGGAATTGCACTAAGGAAGCAGATTTGATGTCAGTGGATGTGTCACCACTTTGAAGATAGGTGCTGACTTAGGCACACTGCTAACAAAGGTGGATAATGAGCTTCATTCTAGGAGCTGAAGCATCCCTCTTGAGTCACAGTTTCACATTGTATTCTTCCTTATTGCCATATGATGCTAATTTAGGGCTGCAACAACTCAAAGTACTTTTAAGTTGTTGAATGTGGCTCCCCACTTGTTTTCAGATGCTGTCTGGGGAAAGGAGGGAGGGAGAGAGGGAGGGAAGAAGGGAGAGAGAGAGGGAGGGAGGGAGGAAAGGAGGAAGGGAGGGAAGGAGGAAGGAAGGGAGGGAGGAAGAGAGGGAGGGAGGACAGGAGGAAGGAAGGAAAGAAAGGAGGAAGGAAGGAAGGAAAGAAAGGAGGGAGGGAGGGAGGGAGGGAGGAAGGGAAGGAAGGGAAGGAAGGAAGGAAGGAAGGAAGGAAGGAAGGAAGGAAGGAAGGAAGGAAGGAAGGAAGGAAGGAAGGAAGGAAGGAAGGAAGGAAGGAAGGAAGGAAGGAAGGAAGGAAGGAAGGAAGGAAGGAAGGAAGGAAGGAAGGAAGGAAGGAAGGAAGGAAGGAAGGAAGGAAGGAAGGAAGGAAGGAAGGAAGGAAGGAAGGAAGGAAGGAAGGAAGGAAGGAAGGAAGGAAGGAAGGAAGGAAGGAAGGAAGGAAGGAAGGAAGGAAGGAAGGAAGGAAAAGTTCAGCAACCCTTAGTGACTTCCCTAAGTGCAAGTGAAATTAGTGTATACTGCCTACAAATATATAGTATGTTACTGTAATAAATTAGAAATACTATACATATAGTGTATATTTGTAGGCAGAATGACAGCCTGACCCTTGATTTTGGTTTGTGGGTTTTGTTTTGGTTTGGTTTTTTCTGTTTTCCACCAGGTAGATATTTAGCCTAGCAATACTATTTGTAGAATGTATGTACAGCTGCCATTTAAAAAAATTAGTTTAGTCAACTAAGTCACTCCAGAAATCCTCACTGTGTGTGCTTATACATGAAAATAGTGCTACATCTCATGTGTGCCTTTGTTGCCTAGTGATGGTCTTAAGACAGCAGGGTTGAATATCATTTTCTCTGAAGGTTCCTATTTACCTCTGATGGGAGACTGGTTAGTTTGACACTTCTAATATGGGTCAGTTACTGTCAGTACTGGATATTATCAAGCTGTTTGTAGCTGAGATAAAATTAATACCAAAAAAGCACTCTCTAGTCTTCTAATTAATCCCACAGGAGAGCAAAACCTCATTTAAATTAGAAGTTTAGCTGTTGGCAGCATCAGGAAAAGCTGGTTTCACTTCACTGAACTGAATTAAAACTCCACATTAATGGAATTAAAGCATGTTGCCTTCTTAAACTCAAACATCCATCAAAGCAAAACCTTAGGAGCTTTATAAACAACTGTAGTGCTACCTCCAATCCTTGACATAAGAAACAACATACTGAGAATCACAGAACCAAAAGTGTTAGCGTTGCCTTTACTGATCTCCAGTGGAATTTTCTTACTATTCTATTTATCAGTCTTATTGTGACTAACAAAGAGTAACTTTCAGGTCTAGTTTGGGGGGATTTTTTTTATATTCTTTTTTTCCTACACAGAACACAATCTTATGGTTGGACTCAATGATCTTGAAGATATTTTCCAACCAAGGTAATTCTGTGATAGACAAATAGAGTTTGAATACTTTTCTTGTCTGTAACTTTTTCTTAACTGGGACTCAAGAATGCTGCTCTGCAGACAGTGTTCAGGGACATCTTTCCAGCCTGTACCACTGGCTGACTTACTGCTTCTGTATGAAAAATGCAGGTCAGCTGATTTAGGAAGGAATTTTATGATGTCAGTTTTGACTTACTAAAACAAAGATACATGAAAACAAAAGATATCTTAAACCAGGGCTATAGCAAGCAGAGGACAAATGTTTCTTCTTGATAGGAGGTGGGCTGGGAGAAGCTGATGACTTTTCTAACACACTGTGTGTAAAGACAATGTGTATTGGGTTTATATGAGCAAAATCTGGGAAAGATTTTATATTGTAAGAACCTTCTTTCTTCCACCCTCAATGCAAAAGGCAGGCTTTAGGATGAGTTCTGATTTGAGCATCATGCAGTCTGATCCCTTAATGGTTGTTTGTCCTTATTTTTTGTTGCCAAATCACATTATAAAAGTTTTAAATACAAAAAAATATTTCCCCAGTGTGATAGTTTCATCCCAGGGAGGGTTTCACTGGGATATTATACATTGGTACAAGTGTCATCTGTGAAAGGAAGGTGGTCATGGGTGACAGGTGGTGATGGGCTCATGTGGTCATAGAGGGAAGGAAGGGTTTCAACATCACCCACACAGCTGAAGTGTCCTCAGAGCATCCTTGATCTAGAACAGAATTAAAACTAGAGGAGTCTGGCTACTCACTTTCCACTTTCTTGTTACAATAATTCTTATTGATACTGTTATTTTCATAATAAACTTTTTTTTTTCTTAATGTTGACATTAGGCTGCTCTGTTTTTAGTTTTTAACAAAGTCATGAAATGGTAGGCCTTGCCTAAAAAATATGTTTAAAACAGAAAACAACTTTTAACTCGTTAAAAAGAGATGTTAGATCCCTTGCTCCCTGTTTTGCCCCTCAGTATTTATTCATCATCTCATTCTCTATTCCTTCATTCCTATCAATTGTCTTACAAGAATAGTATATTCTTCTTGTCTCAGTGAACTAAATTTAAATGGAATTCTGTTAAAACTGGTATTTTACAGGATGTAGAGGTCATTTCTTCGTTTCATCTTGTCTGGCTAGAGTAGTGAGTAGTATATTGAAATATTATTACTTTATATTATTAAATTATTGAGACATTCATTCTCTATCATTTCAGAGAAAGGATGGAATTTTTGTAAGCCTAACTGTTGAACTTCTAAAACTTAGATCTGTGGATGTAAAAATATTCTATTTACCCACATATCTCAATAGGGATGTAGGGGCCTTCATTTTTAGGCATTCGTGGTACCAAATGTTAGTGGCAGTAACTCAGAAATTTTATTTTCTTTTGTGGTACAGAAGACAGGACACATGCGTAAGTGTATTAAGCATGTGATGGAAATGTCTTCTTTCCACCACCTTGAGGGAAGTCACCAAGAGCTTTACCTTTTAAATAAGGCAGTCAGGAGTGATATTAGACTGTTATTTCTCATTCCTGGACAGCCACTTGTGTCAAGCAGTGAGTAAACTGCATGTTTGATTTTTAGCTGCTTTTTAGCCTTTTTTCTAAGGCTAAAAAGGCCTTTTTTCTAAGGCTTTTTGCTTTTTTATAACCATAGAAAGTTTAAGCTTTTACTGAGCATCAAATTTCATTTTTATAGTTATGTACAAAACAATGTTTTCATAACACCTGTTATGATTTATTTTCATGGAAAAAGCTCAGAAATCACTTGAGCTTCATGTCAGAAATGCCTAGGATTGGGAAGAGGTTTCTAATGAGTGAAATACTGATATTAGCCAAGATGTTCACTTGGAAGGAGCAAGGAGTAAGTTTTCTTTGCAGAGTTTTACATAGCAAGGTAATGTTTCCAGATGGGGATACTGGTGACATCTGGTGCTCAAGTGGTTTGGAAGTTTTAGAATGGTGAATTAAGATCTCTGCTTTAATTCGTACTTGTTGTGGAATTGCATGACTTAACAGAATATCTGATGCAACAGAAAATAATATTGACATCCTAGTCTTTTATTATTATTATTTTTTTCATTCCATCATTGAACTCTATTTTGTTTTCCCAAGAATCTGCTTTTCCTTCTGATTATTCTTCTTTTGACAGCCTGTCTGGCTAATCTTTTGGTTGATTTTCTGCTTCTTGTCTCTGCCATAATAATCCTGTGTGAGGGTATCCACCACACACGTGTGAGGTCAGGGCATAAATTCTCAAGTAGTTGAGGAGAGGGATACCAAGTCCTGCCCTTCTGTTGAGATGTTACACATCTGATTTTCTGAAAGGGATCAATATCCTCTTTTGGCAAAGCAGAGCTGTGGAAGTGCTTTAGCCTGGACACATGAAATCCAGAAACTTGGTGCTTGTAATCACTTCTTGAAATATTTTCCTTCTTTTCAGTTTTGTGCTTCAACAAGAATTTTCCCTAGCAAGTTCATAAATAGCATTTTTACTAACCTTTTTAAATAGGAGTCATATGTTTTAAACAATAAGAATTTGCATTTATTGTAACATGGCCTTTTTTTAAAAAAAACGTAGATGAACAGTGAAATCCATAAATAAATTCATGAAACTGCAGCCATACCAGCTTCAGATCTTGGTAGGCCTATGTTTGGAAGCTAATTGTTTCCATGTCAGAGTGTGTGAATTCAAATGAAATCGTTTATAAAGAATAGGAGTTTTTTCTAGTTCTGTATAAGCTGTTATGAACAGTATATTGGAAATGTTTTTAGTTTGTATTCATGCCTTATATGAAATATTTAGAAATATACACGTTGTAACCTTCAGGTTTTGTACAAAGGGTTAAGTATCAATCCCAGCTGTATCCAAAGTAGTTGAATTCATCAGTAAAATGCTGCATTGCTGTGGGGACTGAGAGTCTATTACAGGGATCAGACTGGTCCCTTCCCTCATTTTGAATCTTCCAGTGCAGCAGCAATAATTCACTGTTCTGTAAATTACTTTGGTGAATATAGCCAATTTTTTTCATTTGCAACATCCAAACATAGTCATATCCCAAATGCTTACTGCTTGATATTTTTTAGTCACCCCTTACTAATTTTGCAGATCAATGGGAAATTATTTGTGCTTAGTACTTAGCAGCTCTAAGTCCTGCCTTTAACAGTCTCGTAATTTTGTTCATTTTGAAGCTGGTCAGAGCTATATAAATAATTTTGCTTGTAGTAAAAATAGGGCAATGTTGGAATGTTTTTTGGTGAAGAAAACAAGTTTTCAGAACCCAAGCCATTTCTTCTAGCTGTGATTAGATGTAGATGTTATGTAGATGTTGTGGCTCTGATTGTAACATATACCATGGCTCTAGTAAGGAAGAGATGTTGAAACAGGAGAGGTGGCTTAATTGCTTTAAGGCAAAGCACCCTCTCAGCTGCCCTTTCCTACAACAGCATTCCTTTGAAAAACAGACAGTACCCAGCAGTTGTGAAATAAACCCAATTCCTGCATGAAATCTTCAGTTGCTACCCAGCAATTCGTTGTTAATGGAGTTTTTTTCCCTGAAAAATATCTAGCATCTATTTAAAGAATAAGAACTGCTTGTTTAAAGTCTCTTGTTGTGGGTTTGGCATCAGCAGTGTAGCTCAGGCGTAGCTTGGCCAGAGTTCTGCTCATAGAAACAAATCTTGGCATACAGTGTGACTTTGAGGGCCATCATTGTCCTGCCTCTCTTCTGGATTCCTGCTCCTTGTATCAGATGTATTCTTGCCTCTCCTGATGCAGCTCCAGGAATAAAGTTTCTGAGAATCAGGGTTCACAGTGAAAACATGGAGGAGTTACAGCTCTTCTGTGCCACCTCTGTCTCATGTAGACAGGGGGAAAAATCAGGGGAGAGGCTGTTCCCTTCATTATTAATTTTACTTGGGAAGCCAATTGTTAATTTTATTAATTATTAATATAAATATATTATTATTATTGTTATTATTATTGTAAATTAATGATTTTACTTGGGAACATAAGGATGCACGTTGCCTTCCAGCTGTGTAGAGGCTGAGGGACAGAAGACAAGCCATAACCTAAACTCTCAATTTTTAAAAATGCATAAACACTAAAAAACCCTGGTGTTTTAAAGCACTCGTCCTAAAAATTTGCAAGATGCAAACTTAGTGTGAAATTTTAACTAATATAAACTATTATTCTACAATGTTTGTTCAGCTCAACTATTCTGCTCACACCATGAGGCCAGAGACTGATGATATTCATGTACCTGTTTTGATCCACATTACAGATGTATAACAGATAAAAAACTCTGTAGTTCTTCTTATAAGGGAAATATAATTTCCCACAAACATTCTAAATGCTCAGAGTAAGGATGAACACAGTATTTTACTAACATGAAACAAGAGCACAAGGATCACAAGAGAAAATAGCAACAGGTAGCAGCTCTTTTGCTTGTCTTGTGGCATGGAATCCTGCTTCCCCAATTTTTTTCTGCTACACAGAAAAACCATATCTCTGCTGTAATACGACAATATTGGCTATGCTACAAGAAAAAAAGTATGTAAAATAGATGTGTTGCTCACTAATGTCAAATGTTTTAGCTTTTATTGAAAAAACAGCTTGAGTTGTATACATAGCTTGAAAGCCTGACAAATTCTGCAGTTGGCAAAATCAGTCACAGAAAAATTACTTCAAGATTTATTTTCAATATATGTTTTGCATTATTAATACTGGGTGATGTACTATGTACTATGTGATGTAGCCATTAAAATTAATCAGAAGATGCACCCAGATCCTTCTGCTTTTTTTTTAAACACGTTGTCTTGGATAAGGGATCGATTTATTGTCATAGAACTGCCTTTGAGTGATGCTCTGTTGTTATCCATTTATATTTACATGTATAATAATGATAAATACTATTATACAATAGTAGAGTACTATTACACAATAGTGCAATACTGAAGTTTAGATAGACTATGTAATTTATTTGGTGCACGTAACGTAGTAACTATTTTTGAGATTTGTTTTGTAACGACTACACAAATCCACTAGGCCTCAGGTTTTTCAATCAAAAAGATGTTTCTTTCAGAGATTCTGTGTTTTGCTTAGAAAACAGCATGTTTTTTTTCTTAAATGTTGTGTTTTAGATTGATAAAATGTCATATGAAAAATTGAAGCTATTTAAAATCTGATGAAAACAGTAAACATTGGTTGAAATGTGTAAAATACAGAGTTACATTATGGTGCGTTATAAGCAGTGCATGTTCCTCTTTTACTGAGCATTATACCTGAGAAACACTAAGAATTAGAATTATCACTTGCTGTTTTACCTTCTACTTTGAAATTAACTTTGCGTTTTATGGTTAGTATATTTAGCAGAACAATTACCATCTAAGTTATTTTAGTTACTGAAACACATATATGTGTATTTTTTATAAAGAATAAAAAAAGATAAGGGGGAGTTACTCTCTTCATTATCTAAGCTTAATGAGAAATAAAACCTGATTTTAAACAAGAGAGATTGCTTGATTAAGCCCTTTTTTAAAGAGAGGTACATCATTGAAGTAAAATACCTTTAGACATGTGCAAACCAATCTGATGGTTATTTCTATTTTGCTACTATCTAAACTGCTTGAGACAGCAAAAATAAGACAAGCTTGTATTTCTTTAACAAATGCTTTTCTTTATTCTTCCTTGGTCATACAGTCATTCCCAGCACAGCACTGCAACCCGTCCTCCCACGGTGAGCTTGCAGAGGACCATTTCTGTGGAAGGGTAAGATGATTTCTTGAAGCTGCCTGTAGAGCTCTCAGATGCCACTAAGCCAGACACTGAATTGACCACATACACACAGAAGTTAACTTCATGTGGTTTTCCACACCAGTGTTTAGGTCTGTGAGATGGAGAAATAAATACTTTCAGATTAGTACTAATCCTTTCTAAATACTTACACTGAAAGGTTTGGTTTTCATGAAGATGAGACTCATGGAAATACAATAACTACAATCTCTTCAGTTCATCTCACTTGACCAGTGCTATTATTTGTGTGTGTTAGGTATAAAATGATTCCACTAAACATGGAAATACCCAGCAAAGACATACTCTGTTTCCTTAATGTATATCTGACTTCTTGACAAAACAGTCTCCCAAAGTAGGGATGAAGAAGCAGAGAATAATAGTTCTGTGCTTGTGTATATCTGTGCATATTACCTTGTTAATTGTAGAAGCATGACTTTGAGAGCTTAAATTGACTCAGTTTTAACAGAAATACTGGGGTATTGATATGAATCACTCACAGCCATGGTTAATATTTTTACATCCTGAATATACTAGATAAAATGACATTTAACACTGAAGGACTTAGAGTTTGCTACTACTGACTGGTGAAGTTTACAGAAAACATTAGACTTCATTCTTCTCTCAGAAAAACTTTTTTTATGGAACTGTTTGAATTATTTTATAAGCATGGGTAATAACTTGTCATTGGCTGATCTTGGGTCCTATTTCAAAGCTTTTCTTTTTTTTGATGAAAGTGAGAATCCAAAGTTGCCACAGAGAAAGATGTCATCCTCTCTTTTGTTTTATGCTACAGCCTTACTGTGCTGCAGTCAGAAAAGAAAATGTTACATGTGTGAAATAAGCCACACTTCAGTGAAGCCTGAAATTATTTTCTCACAAGTCTTTTTTTTTTTTTTCCTTTCTTACGTAAGGCTCCTTATCTAAGGCTCAAGATTTAAAGTTTTTATTTAAAATTAATTTATTATTATTATTAAATTAATTTAAAATCCATAGGACAGCTATAGTACTTAATCACTAAAACAAAGACTGAATAATGAAATTTCTATAGGAAAGGTACACATGGATTAAGGGCTGTCATCTGGAAGGTAATTTTATAAATGAAACTGATCATCTAACATTTTTTGCTCAAAACAGGGTTGTTTTCAAGATAGATCAGGTTTCTCTGGGTCTTCTCCAGTGAAGCTGTGACTGTTGCACAAATTATGGGCAACCTGTCTCAGTGCTTAAACACTCAATTTGGATTTCCTTTCTCTCAAGAAAAGAAAGCGGTTGAGGGAGGGAAGAAAAAAAAGAGAATTTGCTAAATAAGGATTTAAAGGAAGAAATTTTGTTAAGATTTCTCTTACTTGGTCTACTGACTTCCATAATTCAGGAGGTATCCTACATATTTAAACCATTAAAATTTGGAAATCCATCTGTCTACATAAATTTTTCAATAAATTGCAGAATCTCTAGCGGTCGCTCAGACAACTTGCATATATTGTGTATGAATCATTAGCCCAGGAAATCTACAATTGATATTACAAGTCTCCTACTGTTCAGGAGGTAGAAGAATATCTGGTTTGTAATTATTACTAATCAGCTTTCACTGAGTTATATTTCATTTCACATAAGAAAGTGGGAGTGTTAGCCTGTTACACTGCTGAGCAAAAATAAGTAATCAGCTCAGCCCTAAATATATCATTATTTTAAAGCTCAGTTTATTCTAATGTTTTTCTGAAGTCCATGCTGCTAAGTATGTTTATATCTAGTATAATTTGAGATCAAAACAAACTGAGTTTTGTCTTTTAAAAAAGAGGTTTCCATCAGTAGAATCCTGTATTTAGGTGACTCATTATACTACTTTTGAGATGCAGTTTGTAAATAGCTGCTTTACCTGCAGGCATCCCTCATGCATGCTAAGATTTGTGGCCTGCATGCTGGCTCTGTGTGACTGACTCCGTAGTCACTGAAGTAATATAATTATTGGCTCCTGTGAAGGAGAAATGAAATATGGGAGAATTAAAGAAATACAGGGAGAATTGCATTTGCTGGCATTTATTCCTTTCCACGCTGCTGAATATGTGATAATTGAGCTGGAGGGAATGGATTTTTAAAAAACTTCAATAGTTTTTTCATCGAGGTAGTGGATTAATATATTAAAACTTTTCTCTTTTTTTAGGGAGTATTATGTACAACAAAAGCAAACAAAAAATGTTTTTAAAGATTGAATTTCCTTTATATTCAAACCATATCTCCTTCACAGTTTACTAACTCTACATGAGGTAGTTTATTACGTTTATAAAAGCAAGAACTTTACAGGTGTTTGATGCCATTGTTTGTGCAATCTAATTAGCGACTTTCTTAATGGTTTATTTGCATGGCTTAAAAAGCAAACAACTATAATGTCTGGATTTGAAAATACCATTAGTCTGAGGGTTTTTTTTAAATGGTTTTAGTGAACAATTTTAACTGTGATTATTCAAAATAGGAAAAATACTGGATGAAAACTAAAACTTGTTATTTGGAAGTCCTGTTCTCCTATTGCACAAAGCTATAATGTTAGTGGTGGATGATAGCTATTCTCAGCAGTTGACATTCAGACTAAATTGTATTTTGTATGCTACCAGTCATTTCTGCTGCTGAGCGCTTTAGAAAATGGCATTGCAACTGATTTGATCAAGAGTGTTTTGATGGGAATTCTGAACCAATTTATCAAAGTGACTATCTCAAATATATATAAATATTTATACATAAATAAGCAGGATTTGAACCATGACTAAGGGTAAGAATTTTTATTTTCACAGGACAGATATTGCAGGCTGCTTTGTGTTTCACAAGTGTCTTATATAAAAGTAATTCTGGACTCCTGCTCCTAACCGACTGTGTATTGATATTTTGAAACATGGCTTAGAGGCACTGCTATTTTTAGGTATTCTCTTAGTCTTTGTATACATTCTGTCTCCTGACAATGCAATGCAGTTGCCTATGACTGTTTCTATCTCATCTAGCTTTGTTTACAAACTGAAAAGCTGGAGCATTCATGGTAAGTAGACCCATCGAATGCTGTAATAGTTCATAGAAAAGTGGTTCCAATATAGAACCAATAGTATTGAACAGCAGGATGCAAAGCACCCTTTTTAATATGGAGTTGCCTGTGTCAGTTATAGCAGGTAGAAGAGAGATGCATTTTTAAGGATTTATTTTTATTATTAGCATGTAAATAAGAGACCTCTTTCATCAGGGAATAGACAGGTGCATATGGGAGAAAACATACAAATTAATAAACATGCTGGAATAATCATCTCCCTTTCAAAATTAAAGCAAAAATTAGCTGTCCTACACTGTTGCTCTAGAAATCAATGAGATTTCTAAAATCTAGGAAATGTCAGCCATCATAAATGTAAAATGTAAAAATGTAAAAATACAGATCAGTCTCACTTTTCAAACAAGAGATTAGTCTTGCATGCCAATTCCATCTTGCTGGCTGTAAGCAGAAAACATTGCCTGCTGTGCAGGCTTTACTTTCTCTACAAAAGACAAAACGAAAGACTGTTAAAAGTCCAGAGGGGTTCCCACAAAACAAAGTTGCACATGTATAAGCCAGTGCACTCATGCATGCATCAGTCAGGTTGAAGCCTGGCTCCTAGTACATTCCCTTGTACTAAATACTTCAAAGTTTATGACAAGTTAGATATGATGTTTGCAGAAGATACACATTAAAAATGCAGTCAATACCAATGCTGGGATTAAGAATTGCTTCTACAGTTAATGCCAACAAGAAATGCCAAGGAAGCCATGATAAAATAAACAAAATAATTGTTTCAAGCTGAAACCGTAACTCATAAAATTATATTTTGCTATGTGATAGGATAAGTGAACATCTCATTGAAGACTGAATGCTTAGTCATTAGTATATCCGTGTTTTCTAAAATGAAATAATAGGTCACTTCTCAATTACTCATGATGAAAATGAATACTCTGCATTTGTGCAAAACAGCTCCAGAAGGAAAAGCTACCCCTCTGGACTGCAATGCTCACTGTGACAGCAGGTCTCATTATTATTGTTCTTTTTCAATCATAATTGAAATCTTTATAATAATAATTAAAAATCACAAATGAGGTATCAGACTTCACTGCATCAGGTGCAACACTGAGAGGTGACACTGATGACTTCAGCCTTTCCTAGGCTCTGAGATGGGAACGGGCTGGGGAGTGGAGAAGGGAAGGTCTGCCAGCTCCCTGCCACTGCCAGGTCAGGGCATTTTGGAAATCTCACAACAAAGGTAGATGAGAGGGAGGGTTGGGGAGGAAGGCAAGGGGTAGAGCTGTTTCACATCACGATGGAAAGGTTTTGCCAAGCCTAAAAGAGGACTAGCAAAGGGAAAAGTAAACATCAAAATGCCACAGAAGTGTTTTTTCAATTAAAAAAAAAAAATAGCTGAGAGCACTACAGATTGTAATCTGTAAATTGCTGTGAAGCAGAGTTTAGAGGTTACTAAAGAAAATGGAAATAAGCCAAGTAAGTTTGGTTTCACTTGAAGATTTCAAATCCTCTCTTGTCTGATTAATCAGATTTTAAAACACTGTACACACTGGAATCTTTTCTGTCCATCCTAGTTTTCTGTGTTAAAGGCTGTGAAGAACGGTCCATCTATTTGAATCACCTTTTTCAGGTCCTTCCAGTAGGAATGTGTTTTGGCTCTCTGAAATAAACATACAGTTATTATGATTTTTTGAAGCATGAGATGAAAATTAGAAGTGTTGTACTGAAAAAGAAATGGCTTGAAATACAATTTCTCTCTATTCAGTTTTCTCTTCTGCTTTTTGCTATTTTAAGTAGCTTTTTTGTTGTTGCACTACGTGTGTGTCATGCTTTGCACACAGGGTTTGAGGCCTTACTTGGATCCTGGGTGCTACCCTAATCCACTCGGTAATATAAATAAATATTCTTCTGAGCTTTCTATGATGTGTACAGCACACCATAGAAACAAACAAACAAAAAAAACCTGCAGCCAAAGCAGATCAAAGTCATATTTCCAAGTCCCTGCTGATTTGGGATACCCCACTGAGTGTATATAACTGAAGAACTCTCCAGTGTCTGATATTTGAAAGCACCCAGTGTGCTTAGTATTTCTGTAGATGTTCCAAACAGCACAAAATCTCTTTGACTCCTCAGTTTTAGAGATGGTGCAAAAAAGCCAGAAAGACAGAACTATGTCACTGTGAGATGAATACTAAAACTGACTGTATTCTTTAATGTATCCAGCAGCGCAAAATAAGCAAATTAAAAATTGATTTTTTTTCAGTTAGTTATTACAAAACCTACTTTTTTTCATAAAACTCTTCCAATTCATTTATCAGTCCAGTTTTCAATCTCTTAAATCCATAATTACTATGAATTCACAATCTATACAGGACTGATAGGGATACTTTTTTTCCTAGTCATTTTCTTACCGATCAGTAAAAATGTTGTAGATACAAAACATTATATTTTCAATATGTAATGAGCAACTAAACCTGAAATTTAAAACTATTTACAAAAAATGCCTCACTTGATTTATTTTTGTTAATCATATTTTTATGATAGAACAGATTTTCTTAAGTGATGAAATTTTACCCACCTGCTTTTTTACTGCTTAGCTTCAGATATTAATTTAATAATACTTTGCTCTTACATCAGGCCTGCAATATGTAATATGCTTTACAGAACCTGATCTGATGCATTCCCTGAAGCAAGTAACCAAGTCCATCCAAATTGATTCTCTCATTGATTTCTGAGCCTGTAAATTTGTGTAGATTGCAGCACTTTATTTGCTCCTTTGCTTCTGGCTCTGTTGTAGTGAATCTTCCTTTATCCTTTGTCTACCTTTTTAATTCCTTCCCTGCTCTCCTTTACAGATGTGCTGACTCCCTTTACCCTCTTCCCTCTTTTCTTTGCTCTATTCTTTTGTTGTTGGTTGCTTATTTTTTTCCTTACCCCTTTTTTCTTTTCCTTCTGCTGCCTTCTGCCAGTCCAGGAATGTTTTAATCTCAACCTCCTTTCTAATTTCTACTTGATTTCCCCTGCTGCCTTTCTCTGTTTGTATTTTGTACTAAGCTGCAGGTGGGCATAAAATATGCACACACAGAATTAAAGTGCTACTATGCTTTGTTAGCACCTAGAAACTTACCTTTGGCCATATTTATCACAAAAGAATTTGTAAATGGGATAAGTAGTTAATGCTGGAAGGAGAAACGTGTTTCAGCAGCCTGGGTTGTTAGACTGCTCCTTTTTACTAGGTAGCTACAGAGTGCCACCTATTGCCTCCAAACAGTTCAGTGAGCTTTTAAAATAAGCTACCCTGAAATTATTCTTGTCTCAGTTGTTGGTTTTTTTTGTGCAGAGAACTAATAATTTTTACTGAGTGCATTTACGACAAGAAAACATCATTCACATTTGAGTTACTTTCTTACCTTCCCATCATCAAGTCATCTTTTAAGTCTTTGATTCTATTAACCCTTTTACAGCATTTATCTATTTTCTGTCCAGTTACTTCATAGAATCTTGGGTTGCAAGAAACCTTAAAGATGTCTCTGTATGGGCAGGGACACCTCCCACTACACCAGGTTGCTCAAAGCCCCACGCAGCCTGACCTTGAACACTTCCAGGAATGGGACATCCACTATTTCTCTGGGCAACATTTACCAGTGCTGCACCATTTCTTCCTAATGTCTAATCTAAATCTACCCTCTTTCAGTTTAAAGTCATGACCCCTTGTCCTGTTGGGTATTAGAATTACATTCATAAAGAATTTTTATAGAGGTATTCCAGAAAAATTGGGACACCTGTTCTTTGATCTCCTTAATCATCATATTTAAAGAGCTGCCTAAAATATTTGTACGAAGTGATTAAATAGGCAACATACTCATCTTTAGCTATATCAAAATTAGCCATTTCTTTGAGGTTTTTTAGAGGATTGATGAATAACTCATTTCTGTGTTACTCTTACAAGAGGATCTCATCAGTGGCTGGTACTGTAATTCATTTGCTTGAGAAACTCTCCCTACTTTCACTTCAAAGCATATTACAAAACTATGAATGACATATATGTCATTATATGGGTTTTGTGCTTTTGTTTTGTTTTTCATTTTCTTACTAAGTACGTTATGGAAGTGTGAACCCTGATTTATTTTTAAAATTTAGCAATTTATTAAACTATGGTGAATTGGCATATGCCTTGAATCCACTCTCAGATTCTCTGGGATACTCAGATGTGAAAGAGAGGTGAAGACTTGTTACAGTTGGTCAGTCTCTATGAAGCCAAATTTGAATCATGATCAGGGTGACCCAACTAGGCTAAAGAGCAGGAGCCAAAACCCATTGTGTTCTAATCACAGTTTCTGACATTTCCCTGTTATTGTTTGAGCTTCCTCTGAGCATAATCATCCAAGAGCAGAATGTGAATTTTGCTGTCAAAAGCCAAAATTACAAAACAGCACTGACAGCGTTTTAGACGTAAATCTGCTGACTTGATCAGAGACAGGGATTAATAACTGGGCCAACTTTTTGTTGAGCTTCACAGCTTACTATTCAGTGGATACCCAGCTGTATTGACCTAGTTTTGTCCACAACACTGGCTTTCAACTTTATGATCCAAGCTGCCTGTCATCTGTGGAAAGACTCAGTTTGATTTTGAACAAGAGCTCTTCTGATGCCTCACCAGCAGAGCATGCAAATGTATTTGTTTGACTTTATTGCCTCTTTTTCCTCAACACCCAGGTAAATAACAATGTCAGCAGCTCAACTCTTGCAATATATTTTTGATATGTAGGAATCAAAGATGACAACCATCACAGTATCAGTTTGTGGATGAGGAAATAGAAGCTGGAAGAACAAATTACTTGCCAAGATCATTCAGCAGTGCATGGGCTAAGCAGGGGAAGGAACCCACGCTTCCAACTCTCTGTCCTAGTTTCTCTCCAACCCCCCCAGGCCACCCTTCCTAATTAAAAACCTGTTTAGACTTCTTAGATCTGGATTATAGTATGTCTAATCTGCCCGTATTTAAGAAGGTGCCAAAAGTGTTGCTACAAGGCAAATAAACAGCAGTGATCCAAACGAAAAGAAAACCCCCTTTATTTTTTATTGATATGGTTAAAAGATGGTTAATATTGGTAAAAAATAGTAAATATTTTGATAAAATAAATAAAAAATGTTTATTTATTTGGTTAAAAACACTTCAAGTCAAGATAGAACCAGGACAAAATATCTTCTGATAGCTGTATTTTGAAAAGATTGTTTTCTGACTATATACAACCGTAAGAAAAAGTTGCAAGGTGGAGGAGCATATGGTGTAGACCTAATATTTTTACCAAAGGTTACAATCACCTTTGAAAATATAGTAAAAAAATCGTTTTAGTATTTGCTTTAAAAAAAGTTAAGCTTTGGTTTTGGAAAGCTGAGAAGTCATTTAAAGACATGATCAAGCTGGGGATGCTTGATCAGTGGGCTAAGATGATCAAACGCCTTCTTATTTTGGAATTATCATGTAAAGGTTAAGTCCCTATGTATGCAACCGTAACATTTAGCTCGTATCAAATAAGACATCCCTTGAGATCCCAGTTCTCTCTCTATCTGTTTTTTAATTTCCTTTAATACCAATTACAAAGCCATTCATATGATGTAGGACTGTTATATAGTGCACAGGAAATACTGGCTCTTTTATTACAGGAAGCATTCTGGAGCAGGTTTCTGTGGAAACACATTTGGATGATGGTGTGTGTATGTGTGTTTACAGTTCTCACTTTGCTGGTAATTTTTCTTTGTGAAAAATGAGATCTAGAACATTCTGTCTTTCTGTGAAGAGTCACAGAATCACAAACGTGTGTGTTTGTGGGGAGCTGGGCTTAAGGTTTACATGTACTAATGTAAGAGCATTTACACTTTTCTAAAAACTAAATTGTTAGAGGGATATGAAATTGGGTAAGTACCAATAAATATGGTGTGTGTGTGTATGCATACATGTGTGTGCTTATGGGAGGGAGAGACAGATCTGAGGCCCAGTATGTAGTGTAGGAATTAGGAACCAGAATACCTGGGACACTTCCTCAAGGATGCTCCCTTGATTGCTTAGGGAAGACATCTCTTTCTGGACTTGTTTTCCCATCAGTTAACTGCATGTCATTATGTTTACATCATTTGGTGTCATATTTTCTGCTTACAGATAAAAAGATGTGTGAGATGTAGTTGGTATTACGTATTGATGCCATCATAATGGACAACTTTTTAAACCAGTAAAACAAAAGTAGATGTCTTTCAGTCTGGATCAGTGACAAAGCTACTGTGTGACTTCACAATTGCAAGCTCCTGATAATGTCAAACTGAAGTTTTTAATGAGATTCTGCTCTATTACCTTGATCATACAAATGTTATATGCTCCAAATGTGTCAGGATCAAACAAACTTGCCATTGCTTTGTTTTAATTTTTGAATTTTTGTTTGTTTAGAAAGCTAGACTAGAACTTAAACATAAAAAATAAGACTTTCAAATGAAAGGTACTATGTAAAAATTGATTCCATGTGTATCTATAGTTTTGTTAAAAACTCAATTACAAAATATCTTCAGTGTTTTGGTTTTTCTTTTAATAAATCCATCACTTAGTGAAGATTAGTCCAGTGGACTGAAATTAACAGAGATTTGGATTCAACCATGAGGAAGAAAAAAATAATGCTGGTTAATTTCTAGCTTACCTGTCCTTGAATTAACATGCTTACCTCCCTTGTTAAATGGTTCCTGTAGCCATTGTGCCTTAAGCAAAATATAATACTCTTAAGATGCCTTGAAAAATATATACACACATTTGAATGGATAAACATTATGGTTTTGTTTCTACACAGAGAGCCTCGAAAAATCATCCTGCACAAGGGCTCCACAGGACTTGGTTTTAACATTGTGGGAGGAGAAGATGGGGAAGGCATTTTCGTGTCTTTCATCCTAGCAGGAGGCCCTGCTGATCTCAGTGGAGAACTACAGAGAGGAGATCAAATTTTGTCTGTAAGTATTTGTGTTGAGATTTGCTGGCCAACTACCTAATCTTGTTCTTTGTCTATATTGGAAGGGACACAGAGATCTTTTAGGTTTCCATGTTGTGAAACCCAAGCTGCAAACAGTTTATCTCTGAGTATTTTGTTCGTTTGCTCTTGGTTTTTTACTGCATTTGTTAATGGTGTTACCTGCACTTAACTCAAATTGAGGTATTTCTCTGCTTAATGCTGTCTGCAGTATGGTAACACGACAGAGAGGACCTGAACACTGTGCAGACCTCAGCATCTCCCAGCGTCTCCCCATCATTCAATTCTGTTTTGCCCAAAATGAACCACTGACTCTAAAGAGATTTCTCAATTTCAGCCTTGGAGGAGCATTAGGATGAAATCACCTGGACTAGGGCTGCCATCTAGTGTGCACTGAAGTGCTTAGCAAATGGCCCAACACGAGAAAGAGATTCATTAGGTTACGTTAGTTTTCTCTGTGTCTCTAATTAGTTTCATGATCACTCTAAATTTAATTTTAATATTTTAGAGGATAAAAGGCTTCGTAGGCTGAGGTTATATATTTTGCATACTTAGTCTCAAACCCTCTTAAATTTCTCTTTCATGTATATATTGATAACACACATTTCAAAAACAGAGCAATATGTTTCAGGGTCTGTCAACTAACTCAACATATGATTGAAACAATCTGAACACGAATGATTTTGAATGGTAATGAAAGCCTTGAAAATGTAATTAAATATCTGGTCATATTATGCTGCTTTACAGAAAAAGAAACTATCCTCAACTAAAACGGTTGTGGTTGTTTCATGCAAAGTACAAAAACAGCCTGAAGGCAAAGAGGAATTGTTCATCCCAGATGAGTGATGGACCCCCTAGGCTGCAGTGTCCCTCTCATACCACTGTCCTGCACTCTGTCCCTGTGAATCTGGAACCCTTGGCTGTGTTTTGGTCAGCAGCAGGGGCAGAAGGTGGCTGTAACCTGGACAGTTTGTGACATGGTTATGTGGCACTTCCCTGGTCAGCATTTAAATTTCTTCATAAAGAAGCTGGAACTTGTTTGCCTACATTACTTAGGAATTTCTTGACAACTGAGCTATTCTGTGAAATTTACCTTCCATCTGTCAAAGTTTCAGAGTAAAAAAGTGGATGTTTATATGCAAAACCTGGCTTTTTAACACCAAAGGGATGCAGTAATACAAAGTTATAGTTTATTTTAACTAGACATGGGCCTTGAAAATTCTGTAAGAAAAATTGAGAATGGGCAATTTGTAAAAGAAGCTTAGGTACCATAACAGATTGCCAAGTAGAAAGTTTGTAGGGAACTGCAAGAAAAGCAAAATAGACTCTTGTAAGATTATCAACATGAGGAGATAAGGAAGGCAAATGACTTTGCCAAGAACAGAGACAAGAGACACGGAGAACAGAAATGTAAATATCTTCAGGACAATTATGCAATTTCTTTTGCCTTTGCTGTGAGATGCAGCAAAATAATACTGACTGAAGGAGCACTATGAGATCAAAGCCTTTCAGAGTACATAATCATATTCAGAAATCCAGCAGCTCAGATGCAAATTTAAAGGTCCATTTTCCTTGTTTTTTAAGTAAGGGTGTATTTAGCACTGTAGTGTACTGCCACAGTTGATTTTTTAACTCTGTTTTTCTCTGTTTCGTAGCGCTGTTTTCCATAAGTTCTAATTAAAGTTACCAGTGTTGCTGCAGCATTTACTTGCCATGCAAGAGTAGTTTATTTAAAGTTTATTGAGCAGAGAGGGATGGAAATTATTACTAAATTAGACTGCATGCACATCCCCAGGCAATCACCAAGTCAGGGACTGCTGACTTATTTAGTCACAAATAAACATTATGAATCCTTGTTCCATACTCAAATGAAACAAATTGTATGCACAGGCTGGTTTTAGACCTATTAATCTTAGGCCATTGTGTGGTGAAGGGTCCCAGACACCTTAATTTTATAAGGGCTGAACAAAGTAGGTCTGTTCCTCTCTGTTTATTCTTTCTTGTCTGATCCCTCAGAAACATTTATTTCCCTACAGAAACAGCTTTCCCATTTGTTTCTCAAAACAAATCCGACAAATCTGATTTGCCAAGAACAAACAACACCCTCAAAGCTAGTATTTCTAATTAGCTCAAACTTGGTTAAATTTCCTTCAGACAGGAATCTTAATAAGTGATTTAAACTTTGGGGAGCTAGATCAATTTTCTGTAATTCAGGCATCGTGTCTTTCTTTTACCATGGGTAAGGAGTCTTATTTTTCTAAGCCTCAGTCTCTGATGTGAAAGAGGAGGATCACAACACTTTCCTAATTCATGACTGTCCTGTGAAAATGAGGAAGTGTTGACTGGTTGAGAGATGTGTATACTCCTTTTTGGGAATACTATAATAAGGTATAAAAATACCTTAATTGGACTGCAAATCCATGAGACCCAACCAATCTAGGAAGACTTATTGCCTTTGGCTGGCACACTGGATCTATACATATATGTAAAATCTTATATATCCATATACATAACACATACACATACATATATATAAAGCCTGTCCACAAGGCTTGGACAGATCCCATATAACCTCTCTGCCTCTCCTTCTGCCTGATGGTGTTATGGGATAGGGAGAGCTGCAATCCTATAGCTCTCCAGGGACACTAGGAATTGTAAAACTACAGCCTTGGCCCCCATGAATGAGTGAAATTTGAGTTTATTTTTCCCAAATGCCGCCAGATGGCAACAGAGGATCAGATTGAGATGATCGAGATCTGCTTTTCGAATCTGGCTCAAACCTTAAGAAAAGCATAGTAGTATTTTTCTGTTTCCAGTTAAATGAGTGGAAATGTTTAAAACTTATCTCAAAAGGCAGGCTGACAATCCCAGTGCTTCTGTGCAGAGAGACAAAATGAGTCATATCTGAACTTTGAAACAAATCAAAGACTGGTGTCAAATGCTCTGGTTCAAATGGTAAAACTTAAAATGAACTTCAGTGTTGACTTCAGTCTCAGTTGTTTTTTTCACCTAAAAAAATAAGATTTTTTTAATGCTCGTTTGTTCTTGCTATAGTTCTTTATTCTCTTGTGAATTACTGCCAGACTAAACATTTTCTCTCACTCCTGAATGGTTTTAAAATTGTAGTAATGCATAACCAGTGTATATTCATGGCAGTAGCAGACTATAGCCCTCCCTGTAGTATTGTCCTCTATAATTATCTTCCCTTGATTGTCTAGGTGCAGTGTACACAAAGCTTAACTTTATTCTCAGGTGTGTATAACCCAAATGAAGCACCTTAGGGTACCAGTGGAAGTATTATTTCTGTTTAGACCAGTGTAAATGAGGTGTAATTATGTTAATTGATTTCTTTAAAATTATGTGGGAAGTCTGGGCCAAGTCTAGACTTCTTCAAGTCTGATCTAACCCCAAGTTCTCCATCCGCCGGGAGAACGCAGTCTCCAATAAAAAAATAAAATACAATGTTCCTTAATGACATTCTTGCAGTTTAAAATTCCATTTCCAGTGTTAAGGGATATATTTCCTATTAAAGCAGCAATGGGAACCCAGTGTTGTTAAAGTTACCTGCATGAAAACAGATTCTTTCCAACAACATAAAATGGCTGCACATTGTGCATACACTCTTACTGACAGAAAGAAGTTCACATAAGTGTAGGAAATAGGTACATAGTGAATACATTGTGATCTTTATGGAAATTTCCTGGGGAAACATGGTACCATTCAAACAAAAATTATGATAAAATGTACCTACTTATAAAACATCCTTCAACCTGCACACTTCAAAGCACTCTCACTGCCAAATGGGCAACTTTATCTATATGGGCAGTACCTAAAGCACAGTGATTCAGTTTACACATGCAAGTTCATCAGCAAAATTCAGATTTACAATTTATAGACATAATTAGTGCATATTGCTCCTTGAATTGCTATGATGATACTGTTTTCAAATAATTTTATAACTTTGCATAAGACTTACATTAAGTTAAAGATCTATATAAAAGATAGAATTAAAATTAATTAATAGCCACAAGGAGGTAACAGCAACTATAACATTGAAATCTCAGCCTTTGAAATGACTGAATTTTGTGTCTTTGGACAAGACTAAGCCTCAGATTAAAGATACCTAAATTTAGACATCTACATGCTTTCTGGGTGTCTGGTTGCCATAAAAGTCAAAGAAGGCTAGAGGATAATTCAGATGCCAATTAAGTGTTATATAGAGCAAGTTGAATTGCTTTGTAAGCTTTAGTGCTGGCATTGATTTGGTATCCATTGGCTTTAAGCTTAGATACCACATGCACACGTCTGTATTTATGTGTCTTCAGCTAAGCCTCACACTTTGTGTGTATTTACCCTTACAATATAAGCTTGCTTTTTCAGCTAACATTGTGCTTACTACATCACAAAGAAAAGGAAAATAAACTTGCAGACCATAAAAGCATTATCAGTTTTATTTAATTCTCCTGTGCAAATGCTTTAGTACTTTTTTGGTCACAATATCAGGCTGAGGCATAGCTTGTAGCTTGTAAGTAGAATCAAGAGAAAAAAGGAGACTGCTTGCTCTGGAGCAAGATTGCTCCTCCGAAGTAGCACATCCCAGAGGTTACCTTAAGGAAATAAACCAATTTTTGTGAAGGGTAATTGCTTAACAGCAATAGGAGGAAAAAAATAGAAAAAGAGAAGGCTGCACAATGGAGATGCAGGTAGTACTCTACCAATACTTCCATTTCCCTCCCATCTAACGCAAATCTGATGAATTAAATTAACCAAATTTTGCATGATTTTTCTCTTCATCTGGCATAATACCAGGCTGCATTTGTGTGTCTGTAAAGATAGTATTTTTTCTCCCCTGCTACTTTCTGAGAATTATTAAAAAAGGGGAAAGAGATACAGGAAATACCTTGTGGGGTTTTCTGACACTGGTTCATAACATTATATGGGGTTAGCCTGCCATGCTGGTATCTCAGCATCTCACTTCAGTACTGTATCTGGCTTGCCCTTGAGGAGGAAAGGTTATCTCTTATATTCGTAAGATTGATCAGATTTTGTCTTGTGTCTGTGAATTGTCCAGCTGTTTTTGTGGGAATTTGCCTCCCTTTATGAACAATTTATTCTTTTCAATTTAGCTTCTCCCACATAGCTCCCACCCACCTTCTTACTCACATCTATAGTAAAACTGAAATACGCATTTGAAAAAATACAATGTTCTCCAATTTCTACTTCAAAATGTGTGCATATAGAGCAGGATAGAATGTAAAAACTCTTATGTTTACTTGTAGTAAATATTTATGCTTCATATTTGCTACAGTTAGACTTTACCTTCAAATTGACTTTCCTTACCTTGAAAACCTTTCAGCTTTCTAATTTAAAATGGCTCTTTGTTGGTGGTAAAAGCAGTAAATCTACACAGGGCAAAACGTACATTTTGTTACCTAGCTACAAAACTAAGAAAAATAGCAAACACCACGTGGTTTCACTCCACAGACTATTTTTTTTCCAAATAGTAACTGGCTTGGAAAATGTTTGAATCATCTCTTTAGGGCCTGCAATCTTTTCTCCGTGGAGCATCACTTTGTGATTCTTGTGTAACAGTATTTGGATGATAACAGATACTCCCCTTCTGGAGTTCATTAGATTCTTCTGCCTTTAGCTGCACTTGTCCATAAAGTCTCCCTTTATGTTGTTATCATCAATCCTAGTTAGCCAATAGGAAAACATACAAACATACAACTGTGTAAACATGCTCCATAGTAATGTATAGAGCCTTGCATGTTATAAATGGAGAATTCTAGTATATATAGGTCAATGCAGTGACTTTAATGGGCAGGTAATCCACATGATTAGACTGTTTTAAAGTAGAACTTGTTTGAAAATCAAGGGGCAATATGTTGACACATATCCAAGTGATAAATACTGCATGGAAGGTGATGTGATAGATCTGTAAAAAGATCATCTCTAGAAAGGGGAATGAAAGTACAGGTGCTGTCATATGTTACTGGAATTGCACCAACTAGAAGGGCAGGTAGACTGGACTAATCTAAATTTAGGCTTTTTTAATATTGGCAAATGCAGGGCATATAATCCTTTAGGCTCCTTTGGTAGCTAACAGAAAGATGCAGCCACGTCTGATGTACCATTTGGCTTGACCTAATGTAAAAATTTCACCCACATCATGTGTTGTAAAAGTCTTTATTTCTGTTCACTGATTATAAATAATTTGGCATTACTTCCCTATATCAAAATAGGTCTCATCCAGACTGACCAAGCATTCATGAATCTTTTTGGTTCAGAAGAATAAGTAACATGATCTTCAAAAGCAATCTGCTGTGCATTCACAGCTGCTGTGGAAAACCCCACAGGGATCAAGTTTTAAATTAACAGTTGATTCAGAAGTGGTAGCTGTTATTTTAAGAAAAAAAAATATTAAGAGCACAGGGAAAAAAACCAAAAAGTAATTGTAGCAAGTGTAGTAAGAAATGAACCTCATTATTGAGAGCCTTTTGATGATATGAAACTCAAGAAATCAACATTGAAGCAGTGGAAGCTGAGTCAAGTTACTGTGGTTATAACAACCTAAAATGCAAATTTAGGCTTTTGAAAGCCCTCTATTTATATACTTGTAGAAATTGCCTGTTAAAGAAAAAAACCTTAATTTTTTCCTTGAAGCCTTGGAGTTTAACCTATGTCAGGAAAACCCTAGCATCCTCCTTGATCATAAAAGTTCACTTTAGTGAAGCATGAACTGTGTCTCTGTAACCACCATCTGGAAATACTTACAATTGGAGAAGAGAGATGGTAGCAAACTGGTTTTCAGTGTTGTTGATAAATACACATTATCTGATGTCTGAAAGTTGAACTTAGACACATTCAGCCTCCAGATTCAATGCATTTGTTTTGTAGTCAGGGTAATTGTGTTACATTGACATAGACATTCATAGACTTAGTACTTTGGGACTTCAAGGTAAAACAGATGACTTTATAAAACACAAGCTTAATGGAGCTTCTAGGTTAAAAATTTACCACCTATGGATGCTGGGATACCACATACTTTGATGACTATAGAGCTCCCTTTTGACTTATTAACCCAGGAATCTGTCTTCCAGCTGGATTTCTCTCTCCCCCCCTCACCCCCATCTTTCTTCAATCTATAACTCATATTGCAATTGCCTTGATATAGTAATGTTTCCTAAATTTGACATTTCCAAGCACATGATCAGAACTTAATAAATTATACTAACAATTCTCATGAATAAGGTATATCTTTCTCCCAAAAGTGTTACTTATCAGACTTGTCAGGTATGTGTCATGAAATTCTAGTAAATTGGCCTAGACTAGAGGCTGGGTTTTTTTACTGTGATAAAATCATTAGTTGCCTCTAAAACATTATTTTTACAATTGTCTCAATGAGTAGGAATGATCTGATGTCAGACAGCTTGCTCTTCAGCTCCTTTTAAGGAGAAATTTACATTCCGTTCAAACATTCTGACCTAGCAAATTTTGTTTGAAGACTGTCAAACAGAATTATGTCACATCTGATGCACCAAAGATTTGGATTGAGCTTCACACCCCTCAGTGTAGCCTTACTGTCAGCCTCACAGTGAAGGACAACTAAAACCAGAAATTTCAAGACCAAACTGCCACCACTGGACAAGATGGCAACATCCCTGAAATTAATTCATTCAGAGATTTGCCCCAGGCTGGACTAATGCTGTGTACTTAAACAGAAAAGAGTCTGGTCAGCATTCAGCTCTACTGCCCAGCAGCTTTGGGGTTCCTGAGTAATTAATAAAATTATGGGATGACACAAGCTGAAAAAGAACAGAAATCAGCTATCCATATCCATTATGTAGGGTGTTTGAGGGATTTCTGCAAAAATTTGTTGGAGGATCTTTTAGAGAACCTTTTGAAAAAAAGTTGAGATAAGTGTACCCTTTATCATCTTTGAGTTATAAGGTACTTGTTAAAATGGAAACCTTTACTTCATTTTACAAGCAGGAGAACTGTAATAATTATTTCTGCTTATGCCATCCATTGAAATTCCAATGTGAAACAAGAACCCTGCAGCATTATGATCAAAACTGATCAATGGTAGTTTAGCTTTACCAAGTAGCAGAAGGAAAAATACCTTTCAAGGCTGTGTAGAAACCATGTTATGTGGAATATAGGGGAATGTCCAGATGACCTAGGAAACAGCAGGAAGCAGGGAAATCGAAATGCTGAAAATAGAATTGGGGAGAAAGAATTAATTCAGAAAGAGAGAAAAGTCAATGGAAGTGACATTCATATTTAAAGCAAAAGCTGTAGGAGTAGGGAGGGACAGTTTGATATATTATCAATTTGGAGTAAGAAGACAATGAAAAGGAAAGTGAATGTGTGAAGGCAAACTTGGATTGAAAAGATGACACAAGTGATATCCATGATGTTAGGTGATGGCAGAAATATAAGGGTGTTTGATGTGACCAAAGAGGAGGACGGGAGGTAACAAAGAAGCAGCTAGATTTGAATTTAAGAACTAGTGATGACCTCTTCATTTTAAGATAAATGAATATTCTTACTAAATACTGTGTTTGATGGATTTTTCTGTGTATAAAATTAATAAAAACAATATTTAGATTTATTTAAAATCACTTAATAAATATTGGCCTGTGATACTGCCTAGCATGGTACTCCTATACATTATTTTTCATTGGTTATTCCATTGTCTTAATATGACAAATCACAGGTGTGCTTCTGTCTAGACTTTACCATTTCACAGTGAGCCAAATTGCATTGTTAACCTCATCATTGCAGGGTAAGATCAAACACAGGTTTCATATCCATTCAAGCTTCAGTGAGCTTGTGTCCCCTTTTTAAAAACCTAGTCCCTATTTCAAACCTAGTCTAAATAACTTCTCAGGAATTCTGACGGAACAGAGGGGAAGTGGTCTTTAAGCTGTCACTGCAGTGAACTCTTCAATGAAACTATTTCAGTCTCAAAATTTGCCTAGCTGGCATCATTCAGGAAAACTACAATCCCATGGGAAGCAGATATGCTATCACAAGAATTTCTCTACAGCTTAGATTAAAAAATAAGTCCTTGACTATGTTTATAGGCTTAACAGGACCATTTAGAATTCATGTATTCTGGTGAGTCCTAAAGATTGCTGCCTTCTACTGTAAATGCAATGTGTGCAAGACACCTTTTCAAAACTAATACTGATTTTCATCCTACTTTAAAGATGTAGCACTTTGATAACTCTTTCATCTGGTGTAGCTGCCTCCTGAAACTTCCTAGAAGAAAAAGTCAAATTAAACAATAGAGCTCGTACCCCTACAGTTGTTTTCCAGGGCGAGAATTTGCCTCCAGCATGTCCAGCTCATCAGAGCATAAAGACCAGCTTCCTGGAGGCAAAAGGCATAACTCTTAGGTAGCAAGACAAGGAAAATTGAAAAGGTCATTGAAATTGCTGGCCCATAAAAAGAGAAGTATGCTGGACCTGTGAAACAGCAGACATGACATGATGCTGTGTTTCAGTGGAGTTCAGGATGAGATGACCACTGCCTTTATTATGTGCCAAACTAATCAGTTTTAACTGATCAGAAGAACGTGTAGGTACAGAAAGGATTAGGAGGCATGAGAAAAGTGTGAGAAAAGCAACTGTGAGTAAATATTTCACAGAATATGAGCTGGAGAGTGAAGACTCTTTTCCCACTGTGCTGTTCTTCTTACTAAAGTTTTTCTTCGCTAGCAAGGTGAAACTCTCCTATACCAGCATCTTCCCCCAGGATGCTGGAGCTGCCCCAAGATGATCAAGCTCACTGCCAGCTCCCTCCTGCAATGCTCTACAGAACTTCTGTCTCACACTGAATGTGTGGGCTCCCCTTTGCAGAAGGTGGCCTGACTAAGCTGAAAAATGATCAATGTGCTTTGGCAACATGCATCAATTTCTTGGAATTCTTGTACTTTTTGGTGAATTGTGTCAGGTTGTCAGAGTTGGGTGGGCCCGTGTGTAGAGCAATAATGCTACCTGCTTGTGAGGAAAGTTTTCCCCAAATATGTTCAGGGTGGATCATCCCTAAGGTTTTTTTCCAATGTTCCATGTCTTGCTGGAAGGTGATGCTTCCATCACCTAAGAGCTGATGCTATGTATTCAATTTCTAAAGACTAAGCAGAGATGCTGAAGAATGTGGCTCAGCTTTCCTCTCATTTCTTGTTAATATCCTTGTGAATACTTAAGTTGACAAGCAAAGTTAAGTCAGATAAATACAGTGTTTTTCTCTTAATGCAAATAATGGCAACACTGGGTGGAAAGCTTTTTCCTTATTCATACTTCAGACACCAGCTTTTCAGACACCAAAAGCTCTTATTTTATGAGTTCAACAAATACAAGAATTTAACCGCAGCTTGAACAACCTGTTGTATTTTTTGTTCCATGGTCAAAAGGATTCGTTTCTTCACCATTTAATTTACTGTATGAAAGCACTGTACCATGTCTGTGACAATTCAAAGAAATGAAAAGAAATCCTGTTTCCTCCCTAAACATGCTTTTACTTTCCTTTTAGTTCATCCAGACATTCCAAGTGTTGATTTAATCACCCTACAAAACCAAAATAAGTTGGCTTAAATAGATTAATGGCTAAATAAAACAAATTATTCTGCTAGCCCCTGTTGAATGACCTACATATGTATCACACTCAAAAATGCTCAGTCTTCAAATGGCAACTAAGAATAGCCTCCAGCTTATACAAATGACTGACTCTTCTGCTAATATGGGCAATTCAAGTGTTTTAAACAGAATTTAATTCTTCGAATTTTAAAAGAGTTCAATCTATACAAAATATAAATCTTACCTTTCATATAGACTATGATTCAATATTAAATGAAGTCAAACATACATTATTTTCAGTCAGTGAGTTCAAAGGCAATTAGTGTAATTAATGTGAAAGTGAATTAATGTGTTGAATGTTTTCCTCCTTATAAGTTTAGTTTTTTCTGCAGTTTTAATTATGATCTTACATTGTTCTTTGTTTGTAAGCTTTCTAACTTCTTTCTGCCATGGCACGCAGAAGGGACAGACATTTGTATAAGCTGGAGGCTCTTCTTATTTCCATTATGTCAAATTCGTTTTCGAGTTAGGCATCAGGAATTGTGCAGTCAAGTTCATTCTGGGCCAGAGCATCAGGAATGTGCAGTCAAGCTCAGAACAGCAGTTCTTCTTTGCTTATTGTATAATGCTTCTTAAAGGAACACAGAGAATTTAGCAGGGTGGAATTAAAAACAGAAAAAAAACAGATAAAAACCCTTAAACCCTTGTGCATTAAAATTTCATACAAACACTTGCAACTTTTTTGTTTGGTTGTTTTTTTTATTGTTTCTTTTACTAATTATTCTTATTGTAAAATATAATAAATTAGTTTAAAACATTAATTGAGATCTGCAATCACTCTGGGAAAAATATCACCACAGCAATTGTTGTAATTAAGACACTGGTTTTGGAAGAAGAGGCAAAACAGAGTATGATTTTTTTTTACCCTTTTAGAAACTGGTGTTCATTGTGGCCTGAGGGTAAAAATTTGATTAAAGTGTGTAAATTAATGGTGTCTTTCATATAGATTTACTGTTTCTACCTGAATATACTGCTCCTCAACTAGAATGTTTGGGAGTTGATTATACTGCCTTTTAATTAAATATTGGAAATTAAATTTATTTTATTCTACAACTCTGCATCTTCAAGAGGGAGTTCACTATTTTGCCCACCTAGTGTGGTCAGGTCATTTACCCATTAACATAATTTTTTCTTTTTTTTTCTAGCTTGTTTATAATCTTTATTTTAAAATGCAGCAGATAAAATGGATCTGTTATTTTCTCTCTGACATTTCTTTTCCTTGCTCTTTTGATTTCAGCCACACAGACCTGTAAGTCCTCCTCAGGTGTCCATCCCAGACTATATCCTAGCAGAAAAGTTAACCTTATTTCAGAGAAATTAACTCACTACAATGTGTCTTGTTTGCACATTCAGCAGTCTTCCAGAATGGAGCGCAGAGGGAGAAATTAATCAATTGTCATTTCAGTGGCTTCTTGTTTTTCAGGGAAAAAGTGACTTTGGTGGAACTCCTGTCATATATTTATAGTCCTGATGCATTTTTAGGATCTTAGTTATTTGATCAGATATAGATAGAACTGTTGTTTTTCAGAGGAGAAGAATAAGCATGTGGGGCTTTTAGTCTTTCATACATTCTTTCCTTCTGTCTACAGGGAGATTATGATTATTTATGAATGCTTTATAAAGCTCCGTATTCTGTTAATAAAACCCTTACCCACAGTGTTTTCCTGTACTGCCTTATATTGTCTCCCCAGAGAAAGTCATCAAGATTAAGCCTCAACAAAATTACTACTGTTTTTTTTCTGGACATTCTAATACTGACCAGGTGACATCATCCATATCCATCTCCCCAGACCAGGAGCTAGAGAGTTCAGGAATGTTCCTTTAAGCTTTTCTTGAGATCATTCTACTACTTTCTCAGGACTCTTTTAAGGACTCCAGTTACAAAGGGAAAAACACATTAATAAAAGGCAATCTTCCTATTAAAAGAAAGATGATTCGGCTTCAAAATGGTCTTCTTCAGAGACACTGAATCAGGGCTGAGGTTTCCTTTTTCACATAGTGCTACAGTGCTGAGTTACTGAGTAATTCCAGTAGTGCTGGAATATCTGTACCCATGGCAATGCAGCATCAAGTGTCATAACACCAGCACAGAGAGTGCAAACTAAATCCTAATTGACACCATATTTCTATTTGGATATTCTCAGTGCTGTGCATTAAAAATATAATCGATTTTATGGTGCTGAAAACCCTGAATCTTCTAGAATGCACTATTCCTAGACTGAATTCCAGTGAGGTTTTTCAAGTGGTGGCCTGTGTTCATCTTTCCATCCACTGAACTAGAGGTCTGTGTACACAGCTTTGATAGGAGCAGTTGAATCTTTGGCTTTTTTGGGTGGTTTGTTTTTTTGGGTTTTTTTTATCTTTAGTTCCCTTTACTCAATCTACACAAAAACTGTAATAACAGCCATTCAGATGATGGCAGTTGTAGAAATTATCAGAATGTATCTATTAGAATTATAATGCTTTGAAATATATGAGCCAAGGACAGTAATACATGACAGTAGAGAAAACTATTGTCACAACTTGCCCTCACATTGTCTGTACTGTTGTAACAACATGGGGATCCATACATACCTGTTTCATAAAGCATCATGTTCTGGCACAGACATTTGCTTTGAATATTCCACAACTGTTTGCTTCCTCAATCTAAAGACAAGTGAGTGGTAATTATTTTTTTATAACATGGAAGGATCACAACTAATAATTCTTCTCCAAAATTCTAGATCTTCTATTGTTTTGAATTTTATCTAGATAATATACAAAGTGAAAATTGAGAATTTTCTTTAGAAATGGAGAGACTTGATTTTTATGAATAGGATGAGGATTAATAAAAAATTATCATCAAACTGAGTAGTGTTAAAAGTTTTTGAAGGAAGAAGTGTTGAGTTGTTTGGGAAAAATGTGGGTTTAGATTCCTTGTCATAGAGAAGAAAGAAACTAATTGAGGGAATATGTTTTTCTAGACAGGTTGAATTGTGAAAACTTTGACTCTTATGAAGTCATATTTTCAAAAACCTGAAACCTCAGTGAGACAATTATGTTTCTGTTTACAGTCAATAGTTCTACAGCAGAAATAATTCCTCTGGATCAGATATTGTGGGATCTTTTGCTTTTTGCTGTGACAAATTAGTTTTTCAAAGAACAGACCAAATGCTGTTCATATACAGCTACATGTTGTTCACATGTAGTAATGACTACATTTGCCATGTAAGTAAGGAACAAATTTTTAGGATGAGGATGATGAGACTGGAACAGGTTGCTCAGAGAGGTGGTAGATGCCCCATCCCTGGAAAAATTAAGGGTCATGTTGGATGGGGCTCTGATCAACCTGCTCTGCTTCAAGATGTCCCTATTTACTGCAGGGACATGGAAACTAGATGACCTTTAAAGGCTCCTTCCAACTCAAAACATTCTATAATTCTATGTTCAACAATAATTAAATGTGTTTTCAAAACATCAAATTATCTAAAATTTGGTGAAAGATTTGTGTCCTGCTGAGACTGATAACATGTCAAAAGTATTCTGTTCTTCACTGAAACTGAAAGAAACTGAAGGAGTGAAGAGGAAAAACAGATAAATATAGAAACAAATGAATAAAAGAAATCTCACAGACTTCAGTGTAGCCAGACAGCAGCACTCCCACTGGAAAGCAAGATTCAAGTTACTGGAGCAGTTAATTCTATATATGAATTCTGTCTCTTCCTTGGGATGCTGCTGACAAAACATTTAAAGTCACAACTACAAATCAAAAAAAGTTCTGAAACTGCTCCTGAGTTCTAGGAGTGGATTCTTTACTTTGTTCTTATTCTGCCTCACTTTCACTGCTTATGCAGAAAACCATTATTAAGCAAGGGGAACCACACAGAAAGATCTATTATGTTCAACTGCCAAGGGTGGTGAAGCTGTATCTGATAGCAATGTGAGAAATGCGGGTATTTCCAGGCAGTAGCAGGAGGGATTGCATGAAAAGAAAACAGTAGATGAGGTTTCTGCTCTGGAAATGGCTCTCAGATGTTTTTATTAGAGATGTTGTATCCAGGTTTCCCTGCTACAGGTTTCTAGCCTGCTACAGACTGGGCTTGCAGAGTTTGTCCAAAAGCACAGATTCCTTGCTTGCAATATTCTACAGTGACCTTCAAGCATTGCAGAAACTTTATCTTTTAAACCTTATATATTAAATGATATTGATTGCTTAACAGATTACGAAAATTATAAACTCATTAGAGCAGGAAATCCCAAAAAGCAGTGGTCAGAGAATATACATGGATAAACTTAGGCAGACTTGTCAGTGAAAAACCTCATTGCCACTCATAAGTAGTGTCCTCTAAGCCTTGTTGATTTTATACTTTCACTTTGCATCTGGGCAACAAGACATTTACATCCATCAGATATTAAAAAAACAAAAAAGCAGAAAACAAGAAAAAAACACCTCTGTCTTCCTGTCTGTTTTTAAACTACTCAAATCTGTTGTTTGCATTTTTTCTTTAGGTGAATGGTATTGATCTTCGAGGTGCTACCCACGAGCAGGCTGCAGCTGCACTAAAAGGAGCAGGGCAGACGGTAACAATCATAGCACAATACCAGCCAGAGGGTAAGCAAAAGAATAAACCTAAAGACATATGGTAAAAGATAAGTGCTTTGAAGCTGGCTGTTTAACAGGATGAGGCTGCTGTAGATAGTTCTATTCCCAGCTATCATGAGAAGTCATCTGGAATGAAAATTCAGGTGGCAACTCTATCCCAAGAAAGTGGCTGTATTTTTGTCACAGATTTTGCTTTTAGAAGTATTTTATGGAGCTTTAAGAAGTGTCTTTAAATGTGCATATAAGATGACAGTAATCAGCATTTAGCTAATAATTTTATTTTCATTATTGCTTACTTTGTATGCTTTTCTACACTCCTTCTGGAGCTAAATCGTGCAAAAGATAAGTTAAGAATGAGCAGAAATCACAGAAGGACATCAGTTACTTCAGTCAGATCAGAACTAAACAGAGATAAGGGCTTTCTACCAAATGCATAGAAACTCCAGTACTTTTGGATACTGGTTTCCTTGTACCTCCAGGGCAATTAGCTCCAGATAATAAGTACTTTCTAGAAAAAATGCCAGCTTTCTAAACAAACAGGTCATCAGAAAGATCAGCAAAATTTAAGGAAAGGGGTGTATGTCATCCAGCTTTTGTTGTCTAATATTTAGCTTTCTGGAGTTTAAGATAGCTTCAGTGGGAAGAAGTAAGCACTGGTTGATTTTATGAGTCCAGAATTAAGTGACAGAACCCTTCTTGTTATCCATGAGCTATGTTTTTCCTTTATACAACTGTTGGAGGCTCTAAAGGAATTAATAATAGGAACACAAGATGGTTTTCCTCCACAGTAGTTATTACTTTAAAACTCTTTCTGAGTGAATTCAGCAACTGCAGGTGTCTGCAAAGACTTCCTGGAACCATTTTATCAGGTTTCAGTAAAGAGTTTTAGCTCAATTCACACATCCTTCTGTGACCTCTCAACACAAGTTGTTTATTCTGCCTTATTGCACCCAAGCTAGGACACCTGTAGGTTTCAGCTGAAACAGAACAGCTCTAATAACAGCTTCAGCTAGTCAGTTTTTTCAGAGGTCCTGGGAAGATTAATTAGTACTGCTAGAGTTTATCCAGCATGAGACCTTCTTTTGTTTCTCTGGATCCTGATAATAGCACACAAAGGGAGAAGAGCTGATATTTCAAACTTACAATTGCTCTTCAGTTCTTGTATCATGCACCTATTTATTGGTTTTGTTGGCACTTGAGTCACCAAGCAGAATAAATTAACCAATACTAACAATGGGCAGATGAGAGCAAATGAAATTGCAAGTGTCTATCTTTAGTTAAATAGATTGAACATATTAGTATAAACATGTATAGGCAATAATCAGTTATTTCAATGAAGTCTTGAAAAGCAATTCCATTACAGATAGCTCTCTGTACTGGGTTCTGAATAGAAACATGTTTCTATTAGTTCCAGCAGTCTTGCTTGCTGTCTGGCAGTTTTATACTGCAATTATCACCATGGCATCTAAGTACTTGTAGCAATCATTGGCATTTCAGTGTTGTTCTATGCCCTTGTTAATACACAGAAAAATAAATCACTTGACAGATTTTTTCCTATTATATTTGAACTTTTAGTTGACATACTTTGCCCTTATATTTTACAAGCTCTGTAATATGTCAAATTCTGTTTTGCTGAACATGCAGTTCAAATGATTCTGATAAAATCCATCAAGTGTTATATTGCATATTTAGTCTATTTTTTCTATAACACTGCTTTATTCACCAAAAACCCTGCTGAGGGCAGAGCAGTACCAACTCTCTGACTTGTCAGGGAGGCACAGCCTGTTTTCTGTTGAAAAATCATTCAAAACATATGGAAGTGAGTGGAGCTGTTGAAGAACAGGGCCTGAAAGTTAGCAGATTTATAGGAAATGAGTGATTTTTTTAAGGCAGTGAGAGCATGCAGTGGTTGAGCAGCATGTGTTGTCTTACATCTGAAGTGTTTCATCTCAATCTGAGATGTTTGTTAATGCAAACTGTATTAATGTAAATATTAAATTAAGTATTTCTTTCTTTAAAATTTCTCTAACAGCAAAGAAGGTGAAACATAATCTTCACAGAGAATTATTTAAGGGTTTACAGGTCATACAGAAAGACAAACACACTCTAAATCAGCATAAATATTTATTTTATTCCAAAGATCCTGCATCACACTTTTTGCTCTATGTAATTTATACCTTATCTCTTATTTACCATATCTAATCTTGATACATATCCAGGAACGCAGTCATAAAAAGCACTCTCAAAACAGTACAGCCAGGCTGTCTGCAGGGCCTTTTCACTTCACACTGTTTCCAAAGCCACTGAAGGGTATAAGCAATATAGGCTTGCAGCTCAATTTTTCCATTTTCACACTTGAAGCTCTGTAACTTAAGGGGTCCTAGGGGAGATCCCAGAATAACCACTCCAATTATTAACCAATACCTTTCTTTTATCTTCTCCAGCTTATTAAGCCTTTAGAAGTTGTTGCAAGAAAAAACGTTCAGTTTAATCTTTAGCTATTGATATTTCAGGTATTAAGCAATGATGATATGAGTACCAGTCAATACTACAAACCAGCTGATGATTAGCAATTAAAATTGTTAGTAGAAAATCTTATGTTCCAATTATTTACTTTTTATGGAGCAAAGTTTACAACATACTTGTCTTGGCAATAATATAGTGTTTCCACAACCAAATAAAATACTTCACTGTTGGAAGAAAAAATGAGGTGACTACTACAGAAACAGCTTTCAAAGTTTAAATTTCCCTTTCCTTGTTTCAAACAGTCAAAAGTTCATCTAAGCCTTATATGAACTCCTCTCACATTTACGTGTATCTGTTTGGCAGCAAATCTCATGAGAACAAAGACTCTTGCAAAAAAAATCTAGTGCTTGCCATCAAATTGAATAGCTTTTCCACTTGATAGTATGGCACTTTGTTTTCTCATCATCTCTGGAAGAAAGAAATGCAGAGACTGGCTCAGATAAGATAGAATAGCATCACAACATTTTCTGAATGCAGTCAGACATGGGGTTTGTTACGGTGCTTATCTGTACCACACTGCCTGTCCCTTAGATGAACATGGTCTTGGAGACAAGGGAAAATTCTGTTAAAGGGGACAGATTCAGTGAACAAAGGGAGAAAGGCAGATACAAGCAGTGATCTCATGAGGAAGAGCTAAAAGGAATACAAGGGATAGTGTGAAAAATGGAAAACTTCTCAGCTCTTCTGTTCTTCGGTCCTTGTTTAGTTCATGTACACTCACCATTTCCTACATCATTCTGAGAAACAGAAGTGAAAATAGGGGTTTTAAAGTCCAAACAGATACGCATGTTCTGTAAATAAAACTATGGAAAGATAATTGGTAGCAAGAGGATAACAGATCACAACAGTGAGATTGTATGTTTATAACAGAAGGAACAGTGGCCATAACTCTGGGGTTTTGAGTCATTCTTTAATTTTTAAAAAACAAGAAAATAATCTTCATATTGTATTTTATGTCTTGTATTGTGTAAATGGATGTCACATAATGATCTTTAATAATCATTGTGGATCTAACTCATGTGGAGGTTAATGCATGTATTCAAAGTACAGTAGCCATCTTGCAGGCTTCAAAAAGACTATTTCATGTATTAATGTGCTGCTCACAAACTCTGCAAATGGTTAAAATTAAATTAAAGAGAATTTAAGGACCAAAACCTACTTAGAACAAAATTAGAAGAAGAATCAATCACTTATATTTAGCTTTGCTCTCCAATTTTAATATTCTTGGAAACATTTTAACTCTCCTTCCAGCTTAGCAACTCTCAGTTTTCTTTTAAAACGTTGCATAAATATGGAGCTACTAAGTAGGCCTTTCTCTCCTGCAGAATAAAAAATGTGAGCCTAGAAAATAATCTTAGGTTGTAACAGTAGGTCCTTACTAAATATTTAATCAAAAATTCAAATGAGGAGATATATACTACATAGGAAAACATTTTTATACAGGACATATTTTGATTTTAGTGGCAACAGTTGTAAATTGCAGTCCAATAGGGAAGGATTTAAGAAAAAAAAAGCAAAACAAAACAAAAACAAAAAACCCCAATGTTTTGTCAGTGAAACTGACATTTTCAAAGGTGAGCTTTGACTGAAATAATGAAGACTTGTCCCCAGAGACACAGCTTGGTGAGAGAGTTTGTGTGGGGGGGTGGGTTAGACAGAACACTGGACTCCTAATGGACTCCCCTGTGGCAGAGGGGAAGGGTAGAAGTTCACTCTTAAGATTTTTGCAAAATATTCAGTACCAGTGGTCTGGGAGCTGTGTTGTGCTGCATTGCAGTGTCTCTGCAGCTCTTCCTTCACAGCAACCCCGGAAAAACTGTTAAACCACTCCAAACTTCCGTGTGCTTTAGATCTTTCAAGGGGGCCAATTAACTTGTTCTCTGAACACCTTCTGTGGAGGGAGAACACTCATTGATTGCAGTTTGATTAGACCAGCTGACAATGAAGAGGTCAAAAAGTTGTTAAAGGAAGAGAATTTCTGCCTTTTCACCTTTTGAATGAATTGCTGGCTGCTTGCTCAGGGACTCTGCACCTGCTGTGCGGTGTGGCTGAATTAGAGAAGGAATATTGGACAGAGAGCTGCTGTGTCTTTTCTTTGCAGACATTAGCTGAAGAAGTTATTGGGGGCCTCACCTACAGCTATAAGAAGCTCACGGCAGCTGCTGATGGTACTAAATTAATTTTTTAGTGTTTGTGTTTGTGTCTCTGGCAGGTTCAGAGAGAGCATTGTCACAGAGCTCACTTTCAGAAGCAGCACCAGCTTTTACAAAAGCATTCTCTTGGTTTTACACATTTGTCTCATTTGCTGATGCACGAGATCTGTTCTTTTTAAAATAGCTGATTAATAATCCAGGGATTACTTTGATAGGTTTTATAGCTCTTTTCCCTCATTTCATTCTCTGTTCCTGCCTCAAAAAACAAATCCTTGTGTCTTGTTGTGGTACAACAGTCGCATGTATTCCTGATTGTTTAATTTTTCCAGATGCAAGACAGGTAACAAATATATGGGAAAAATAAATAATTGTATTTATTAATCTTTGTCTAGATTACTTCTGTACTTCGAGATGTGAATACTCATGTTAAAGGCCACTTTTCCCAGCTGTTGAAAGTCAATGTAGCTTAATTACTTGGATAAAGTTACATTACTGCAGTTATCTTTCATCTGGAAGCTCCTGAACCCCATTGCCAAAGAATGAAAGATATTAAGGTTTTATTTTATGCATATCTATTAAAGAATATATCATAATCTTGGGATGGCCAAGCTGGATCTGACCAAAGGCCCATTTGCTGAGGATCCTGTTTCCAGCAGTGGCCGGCAGCTTGAGAAGAGTGGCACAAGCACATAGTGATACTTGCACTGAATACTCTCCTACTGACCACAGGGCATTGGAAAATCCTCCCCTTTTCATCAGGTGGAAAATATCAATACTGTAAATATTAATAAAAACAAACAAACAAAAAAAAAATAGAGGACAAGGTGCAATGTTTTAAAACTTGAAGAGAGGAGGTTTAGATTAGTTCTTAAGAGGTCCCTTCCAACCCTGGCCATTCTGTGATCCTATGTTCTTTGCAAGGTGAGTCTTTGTAGGTTTCTCCTCAGAGACAAAAGGTTGTATTTTAATTCCTCTGCTAAAGATCACATTCATAGTAGAGTTACATAGTGTAATTCACCCAACATTAAATATTTTAGAAAAAGCAGAAGGCCAATTTTTTTTGCTTTCTATAAAATAGCCAGCTCTCACTATGCATGAAACAAGTTAGATAGTTATTTTCTTAATGGTTTTGTGCAGATTTGTCTGCATTTGATGTAGTCATTCCCGTCTGCTAGATTACATTTGCTGTTTCCTCAAACACTCCTGAGCTTTCTTAATTCCCATTTTCATAAATGTTTCAGTTTTCTAACAACAGGCTTTAACTTTCCTTTAATCACGCATTCTTCCATAAAGCTGTCAATGTCAACTGTAGAAAATTGTACAGGGAAAACATTTTTTCCTTTTAAAACCTGTTTTTTCTTGTTGTCATTTTAAATGTGATAACATGAAGTTATCACATTTTTTTTCTGTAATTCTTTCTTCAAGCTTCAGTTCTGTTTGGTTTTGCTTTATTGCTCATATACAGCCTTCTCTGCTTAGTTATATTTATACATACACGGGAAAATGTGTATCTGTTAAATCACCATGCTGGAGATCATTAATTCCTTTTTCTTGGAAATTTATTAATTAAAGTTTAGTAATTCCATCTTTGTAGTGTTTTATTAAGTTAGTCATTAATAAGTCTCAATGGGAATACAAATAAAGAGTTCATTTTCTTTTTTGCAGCAGCTGTTATGCTTACAGCTGCCAATTTAACTGTCAAGTATGGGCTACAAATTCTTCCCACTTTCCTTCCCTATTATAGAGTTCACTAAATGCAATCCATTTCACTTGTAGTTTTGCCCTTACATGACAGCTTTTTCAGAAAACAAGACCTCCCAGCAATGGAAAGAGTACATATGAATTTTTCTGCTGGCCTTTTACTAGTTTCTTGGTAGTAATAGGAATAACAGTTTTGTAACTACAGGGATGCTACAGGAATTGTTTTTCTTTTTAATTGGCACTTGGGGTTTATATCTCTGGCAAGAGAGGAACATTCACCCATGTGCTTGAGTCTCACTGTAAACAGGGAGCTGCAGACAGGAGTAGGGTGCTAATTGCTTCAGAACCAGATTGAGAGAAAATCTTGATATTTTTTATGAGCCTATTTCACTGTTTTTCTTCTCTCACTCTCTTTTTCAATTCATAATTTTGCTTTTCATAAAAAAATTATTCCGTTCTAAAGACATTTTGTGTTTACTTTTTTACATTTTAAGCAACTAATTCTACCAGCATTTTTATGTTAATTCTTTCATAATGACATCATTTCATATATCATATGACTTCAGAAGCTCATATTCCAGCTATTCACTTGAAAAAGTGTTTTCTTTTTTAGTGATATTTGCATTTTGTTAAGTTACAGTTTGTTGTGTCGTGTTGTTAACGACTTTCAGTGCCCCCCTTTTTTACTTCTTTATGTCCAGTTAAAGTCTGTCCTACATCATTGCTTTTCCTAGTCTTCACATTAGCTTACACAATTTCAAGTTTAGAGGATATTATAGTAACTTGAAACTGGTCCTGGCTGACTGAACTATTAAAAATATTGAAGACTTCTCAAAACTATTCTTTATCTATAACAGTTTAACAGGTTTTATTTTAATGGAGTTCAGAAGCTCTCTAGAAACATGGTTTTCTCTGCCTTCAGGTGAATTATTTAATGTAGAGATACAACTGAAAATAGAAAATAGCCCATGAACTGGATGCAATTTCATAATATAGTCAATATTACTGATGCACATGTTCTCAAACTGATACTGATATGGAGTCTTTTACAGTCCCTGTGTCTCCAGCTTATGTCCCTAGAGAATATGAATACTAAGAATTTAAGCTTCCTCTGCAGAAATGCATGTTAAAATGCTGAACAAGCAAAATGTTTTGGTTTGCAATTAAAAGACATGTTCTCCTGGGGTTTCTAAGAGCTGCTCTTGAATCTGTTTAGTATCTAAAAAAGAAAGAAGTATGGCTTTAAAATCTATCCTGTAAGGTCAGGGTGCATTTGCTCCAGTGTTCATCTAGAGACAAATCATATAGAGAATTTCTTGTACCATGTTCTCTACTTGAAAAACATCAGACAGGGCAAAAGAGCAACTGTAGAAAAGAATCTGGATCCATGATATGAAAGAAAAAAGGTTTCCCAGAAAATTATCTGTCATAAGGTGACACTAGTGTTGCTAAATATCACAGAAGATTATGGAAAATCATGGATTTTCTTAGCCCAGTGCTGTAGCTGCTGTCAGAGCAAAATTCCCAGTGTGGTCCATTCAAATGGTAGGGACAGTCTTTTGTAATTTATTTTTTTCGATTTTGTATTTCTTGACACATAACAGGGATTTTCTTTTAATTGTATTACAGAGCTAGGCAAATACAAATTAAAAGACTTTATTTGCTTGTTTTAAGTTAAGTATGGCCATTGTCTAAGTGGGAGAGATGAAAGCCTCTCTCAGCTCCTTCAGTCTTTTTGGATGAGTCTCTTCTCACTAGCTACAGAGGGAACTTTGTTGACTAACTCTGGGCTGGATGGATAGAGCTAAGGCCAGCTGAATTAACCTCTTCAGGAGTATATAGTAAAGAGTTACCCAGCTCTGTGTGATTTCTGAAGTGCTAATTTCACTTGATGAATGGCAACATAAGGGATATTTAGCAAAAGTTTAAATACTGCTTTGGGGTGCACTTCATGAGTAGGTGATCATGCCATTATTAGGAAAACCAGAACTGGTTGATGAGACTTTTACACACCCACATACACACATGCAGCCACTGGAAACTGGAATCCAGGCTCCACATCTTAAAAGCTGAGTGGGATACCTGCAATAGATTTCTTCACAGCTGTCATATGCCACACATTCTTAGACTGTAAGTGCCTGAGAAGACTAAATAAGAAGCTACAGAGTATTAGGTTGCACCCAAATCTGTGGATGAGATAAAACTATTGTTCAGCAAGTTAGTTCAAAACCTCTGTGAACCTTAATTACTTCTATAATAACTTCCCTTTTTCTCTATGATCTTGATCTACATCATTCCTTCTTACATTAGTTTCTTTTTTATGGTTCTGCACCTTGAAGTTGATAAGAGAAGTAAGAATCAGATTTACACTTCTTTGTCAATCTCAGTGCTTAGTTACAGAATCTTTGAAAATACATAATTCATTCAGAATTGTTGAAAGAATGTCATGTCAGCATAAAAAAACCCCATTGCATAATATTAATATTTAGTAAGCAAAACTTTTACATTATAGGTGAATACACTGAAGGAAATGTTTGTTGGGGTTTTTTTAATTAAATATTAACCATAGTTCAGCATGAAGAAGCCTATAAAAATATAACATCATTTATCCGTGAAATAAAGGTTTCTATTTATTTTGACATGAGAGCTTCTTTTAGAAGCTCTAGTGTCTGTTCATCATCAGTATTCTTTTCTGCTGGTTTCAGAGTTGAAGATGGTTTCAAAGATATTATAATTCATATTTTTAAAGCCAAGTGCTCAAAGATTAACTCCAAAACAGAACTATTCTGATCTGCTGCATTGCAGAATTATGTGACTAATCATATATCTTAAAATGCAATTTAATCATATTTTATAGCCTTAACATGGACTTAGAAGTCTGGTATTAATCACCTGTTCTGGAAAGTTTGTTATTAGACACCTGGAAGTAACTTCTAGTGAATTCCTAATTCCCTTGGCAGTTTGCAAGGGAAACATGTGAGAAACATTATTACTTTTAGCAGTTAACATATTGCATATTTGCTTTTAAATACTTTATACATAACAGCTCAGAATTCTGCAGAAAATTCAGATTTTATAAACACTGACAAAGCACTTGGACATGTTGAGTTTGATTGTTGTTCAGTGCAGTTTTACCTAAATACAAAAAAAAAAGAAATACATCACAATCATGACAAGAGTCAAGTTACTTTAGCTGTGGTTTCACATATATGCCCCATAGAGAAGATTTTCTTTTTTCTTGGAGAAACTCAGAGTAGGGGTTTTGTCACCCTTTTTTTTTTGTTTGTTTGTTTGTTAGTTAGTTTGCTTGGGTTTTTTGTTGTTTTGTTGTTTCATTTTTTGGGGTATTTTTTCCCTGTAGTAAATGTGGATCCCTGTATTTGTCTACATTAGGCCCCCAAGACTCAGGTTGTCAAAGTCATCAGCTGCTTTTGCAAATCTCTCTGCTCAGCATCTCAGGTTGACTTTGGTGATTAACTCCACAATGCAGATCAGGGCAGGTCTTTCCTTATAGATAGTGTAGTCTACCCCCACCAGTATTTTCTAAGTGTAGTCTACCCCCACCAGTATTTTCTAAGTCTTGCTAAAATCTCCCTTTGTTGTTTTGTGTTAATAGTGACATGTACCAAGTTTCCATGTATATGTTTATAGCCCTTAAACTCATCCCAGAGTTGCTGTGCATTTGCTGTGCTGTCAGTGAGCCTCCCCTCCTTGTCACCTGTGGGTAAGGAGGTGACTGGGGCTCATTGCCAAGAGTGGATGTTTTTAGTTTGCTTTTCAGTCTGGGCACTGACACAAAGATCATGTGAAAATGGACCTGCAAAGTAGCTATCAGTGGGGATTTTTTTTGGATGTCCCCAGATTTACAGAAACAGGGATGTGGGGGCTGAGTGTGAAAAAGTGACAGAAGAGAGAGCTGTGAAAATCTGACACTCGGACTTCCCTGTGATTTCATTTCTGGAGTGCTGAGAATTTGTTGTGTAGCTGGGAACTCCAGGGCTGGCTGTAAGGTTATGTGTGTTTGTGCACATATGATACTTTCCAATCTTGTTCTTTTAAACCTCCCTTGTGTTACACATGTGTTTGTGTGTGTTTGTGCAAATTTCTCTGTGGAGATCCCCACCACCAAAACTGCTTGAGCTGCCTCTGGTACAAATTATTCTGGCTAAAGCTGAGTAAAGGAGATCTGCCTAAATGGCTTGGAGGGTAATAACACATGCAGCCTAGCTTGTTCCCCAAAAGTAATTTGGCTGCAACTACTGATGTTCCTGCAACAATATACTCTGGGAGGTGCTTTGAAATTTGCATCTATCTTAGAAATCCAACCCTTTCATAAAAGAAGACCACTCACTGTAAGGTAGGTATCTTCTTTGCCATGGGTTGCTGGTAACCCTTCTCAGCTGTTTCAGTATTTTCCTGTCCCAGTCTTTGCTGCCAGATGAGAGTTCACATTCTTACCATTCCTGGGTTGGATTCAGCAATGATGTAAAATTATACAATCTGAGTTACAAAACTTCAAAAGTGAAAGTGCAACAAAGAGGTGGTGGTACCGGGAAAGAGAACTCAGGGGTGCTGACAGTCAGTGGGGACTGACTCCTTGGCTTCACATAACTCTGTTCTTGATTATTTTGTTAACCAGCACAGTATTGTGTTAAAGTTTATTCAATCATTGTGTTTTGAAAGTATAGAAAGTAATATAAGTGCGAATTATTGTACAGAAACTGGAAGTTTCAACATTAGGAGTCAACCTGCATTGGAATAAAGAATTAATGAATTAATGCCCTGAAATAACTCACAAAACTTTATGCATTTAATATTGGCATGTAATAACCCAAGTAGAGAAGTATCTGCAGCATGATGGAATTAACTGCTGCAAAAGAAAATGCTGACTATGTGAAGCACAGCAACTGCCTAATTCTGCCTTGTTTGCACACTGTCCATAAATACTGTATTTCAATTAAAAGAGATAAAATAAGTGATTATACAAGATGAATTTAAAGTATTGGGAATGAAGTAAAGTGACTGCATCATCAGTTCTAGGTAAAAAAAAAAAATGCTGTCCACTGTGTAGACAGGGGGAGGCCTGTCCTGGACTACACCTCTGATCTGTTTTCAAAGCAATTAGAAGTGCTGTCTTCTGTTTTCTGTTTAAATCCTTTCATAATGAAAATTTATGGAGTTTTACTAAATGGGGTTTAGTTTTCATCTATTTTCTGTGGAAATTTCATCAACATATCACTTTAAAATTGTAGGAATTCAGAAAAACTCCAAATTATTTCCATTTGAATGAACTTTTGTGATATCTTGTGATTTATACAGCTGGGTACATCATATCCATGCTCACTCCTCCTTCGGTCATGGTCATTTCTCCCAGGATATTGTCTATACAGGACCTCATCAGATGCCTCATGTCTTGGCCTTGAGTAGAGTAGAAGTGTAGAAGTGAAACAGAACTGTTTTCCAAATGAGAATATCTTCAATTGAAGGCCAAAAATACAGACATTTTAAGATGACTAAGGGAGACAAACCAGTTCTGGTAAACTTGCTATTTGGAAAAAGGGTACAGGTTACTGCCATCATGAAATTTATGCTACTGACGTTGTATTGCCTTTCCTGACATCTTCCTGTTGGAGATCTTTCTGTTATGTTGCAAATTAACTCCATAGCATTCTAGAGAGCCATAGGAAAATCTGAGGGTGCTGAGAAGATAAACAGTATTACAACTGTTAGGCTTGACTATAAGGTTATTAAAAAAAAAAAAAAAAAGTGTCTTTATAGATAAAACTAAAAATTGATACGTATACTCCTGTCCATGTAAACAAGATGAAATAAAGGCAGTCACTTTGTTTATGCTACTAAGTCCTTCTCAGAGTGAAATCTGCTGGTAGTGCCTTTCTTCACTGAAAGATGTTTAAGATTCATGGCACTGAGACGTCATAATAGAAGCCCAGACTTGGACAGCTTAAAGCCAATGTGTCTGCCAGTGTGCTTGCCAATGCAATTATTATTATTATTATTAACAATAATATTATATCTTTGAAGCTGTCATGACGCCCAATAGGGAAGATAAGACACAAGTTAGCTTTAGGCTGTCCAAATCTGTGTCCAAAAGCCATAACAGAATGGTTAATAGTCCTCTTCTGTGTGAATAAGGTCCAGATGTGATACTGTCTGTTAACATGGGTCTTATGGAAAGAGACTTATTAAAAAAAAATACTAGAAAATTCAATATCTACCACTAGTGTTATTGCTCTGGCTTTTATAATAGAGTTTTAACTTCTGTGAAGAAACTGAAGAGCATCGCATGGTCATTTAGGCAAGTCACTTCCCCTTAGGAATGTTTTTGCCTTTGAAATCTCTCAAATATATTTCTGGCTTAGTCAAGAGTGACTGAAAAATAGTATATGTTTCTCAGCTTCTCTTACCACATCCAAGGGAGGGCATATTGTCTCTCTTAGCATTTTTTTGATCTGGAAAATAATGAGGTGAGATGTGCAATTGATACTGAGACTTTAAATATAATCATATTTAAATATGTAAATAAAATGGCAATGTAGTAAATAAAATGGCAATTAATGAGCAGTCTGCTTTCTAACACATTAAGTGATTTATGGCTGCAGTAGGCATTGCATTAAAATTCTGTGTGTGAAATTAAAAATATAATGGTTGGAAAACCAAATATGAGCTCAAAGGAAGCTATAAAACTTCCAAATAATAAGTGTCGAGAACCAAGGAAGTGTTGGATAGTGTTAAAAAACAAAAAGGTAAGTAAATTTATTTAGAGATAAAGTAGGATTTAGATTGTTTTAATCTAGATTTCATACTCTGCATAGGAAAGAATGCAGTGTCCAATTTTCTGTACCTAATTCTAGGGAAAATAATAGCATAACCACTTATAAATAAAAGTAGCCCTAGCTAAGAACCAACACAATAAACAAATTTTACACTGGGCCATGTAAACAAGGTGGGATTACAGCATAGGAAGAGCAGGCAGTAGGCTAGGGCTGCAGAAGGAAAGGGTTGAAAATAACCCCTCTGCCTGTGTTGCCTGTGCCAGAGCCTTGGAAAACCTCTCAGGCAGCTGCCTTCTGCTTTGCAGGAGGGATTGGGGTGTCCCTGGCCTCTCTGGCAGGAGGGACAGATCTGGCTTTCTGAGGTTCTCCCTTTCCTCTCCATCCCAGCTCTGCCTCTTCTCTTTTGTTTCCCTCCTCTCCTTTGCAGAAGTGACCTGGCCTTTCATTCTTGGGGCAGAAAAGGTCATTTTTTCCTGTACTTCCTACAAGCCTAGAGCTGGATTTGTTTATGACACTGGACCCTGATCTTGCAGTGTGATTATCAGAAAGAGGAGTTCTGTGAGGGGTTTTTTCCAAGCGCAAAAAGGTGCTTTCTCATATTTTCCTTGTTTCCCCACAGATTTTCACTCTCAGTTCATGGTCTGTTGTGGCAATGCCAGCAGAAGAGGGCTTCTTGACCTCGAGGTTAAAGCATAAGATTGACAACCAGGCATCGTGGGTTCTTCTTAACTCTACATTTGCATTGCTTAACAAGTTTTGGGTTTGGTTTTGGTTTGGTTTGTTTTTTCGTTACTTTTTTGCCTTTTTCCTCTAGGTTCTTCTACTGTTATGGTATTGCAGACCACTTTGGTCCTTTATATGGTGTTGTTTGTAAAACAAGGTGTGATATAGCAAGGAGTAATGGAGCATGGCAATAAGAACATTGTGAAATTTCATGAGAGCCTTGTTCAGCACTTCCCATTCACCAAAGCATCCCTGCTGAGTTGACTTGAGTCTAGAAGCCAGAGGGAGTTTTAGTGAGTATGTGCAAAAACAGGCTCTTTAACTATGGCTTAATCCTTTGTGACTTCAGTGGAATCTGTGCATGGCCAACAAGTGTCCTACCAGTCCATTTTCTTTGTTAAATACTTTGAGATCTGCTAAGAACCAGGCTGTTATTCATGCTTTAGTATGCAGTATCATGAGTGAGCTGATTTTGTGTTTGAGCATAAGTAATGGTTGTGAGCACAATGGTGAGCAATGTATTTTGGGGACAGGAACCCTCCATTAAGTATAATTAATTATTTTAAGGTTTTTAATTATGTTAATGCATTCAGTTATTTGTGTGCAAGTTTTAAAAATCCCTCTGTGACTTCAGGAAGATATAGGACCTCTAAGTGTTTTCATGTCATGTGACTTGAGGTCCTAAATAACAGGATAATATATTCCTGTAATATATTCCAACAGGACAGGATAATATATTCCATGTGCTTTCCAGGCAAAAAAATGAACAAAGTCTGGAAGCATAACTAATGGCTCCATAGTGAGTTGAGTTTTAATGCCAAAAACTTTGTTTGAATATCAAAACTGCAATTTAAAGTGACATAACTTATTTATAAACATTGTTTGATAATTCAGAAGTAAACATATTCATAAAACAGCTTTATTAACTTAATAGGTCTCTTAAATTGTTCAATACTTGAAGTCAGATTTTTTGAGTGCCTTCTTTAAATAGAGGTTGCCATATAATATTTTCCTTTAAAGAATTTTCATGAATATTTTTCCTCTTCAGAAAACAGAAGCGATGTTTTCAGTAGGCGTTCTGCCTCTTTTTTCATAGTGGCCATCAAATTTCACTGTTCTGAGGCAGTTTTTTTCATATTTTTTGACTCTTTAATACCCTTGGTTTTCTTTCACTATAACCAGATCTGTAAACTTCCTAGGTTTGTAAATCTTGCTTGGGGCTAAATATATATCCCTGTAATGTATTTTACCTTAAATTATTGATATGTATGTTCAATTGTAACTATCTGAATGCAGTTTTTGTCTGGGAATTACTATATAATGCTATTCAAAAAGTCCTCAACTGCCTTTTGTGTAAGAAATTTAGATATTAAATAGTGAGATAAATTTCTAGAGTATTTGTATTCTTACTGATTTGGGAGATCTGCTTCTTCATATTTGTGATAAAAGTTTCTGGGGTTTGTGTAGCTCTCGTTTATGGGGCAGTAGTTCATTGAATTCAGCATGTAGTATTTGTACTGCTAGAGGTCCTAAAAGGCCCATTTAAAGACAGCAGTAAGGCACTGTAAAAACGCAGAATATAAAAAATCTGTGTGTCCCTGACAGCTGAAAATACAGGTAAGGTCAGCCAAGTATCCAGAAGAAGCAGAGGGTGGGAGCCCAACTACATCAGGTTTTCCTGCAAGTAGCACAGTTAAAGGATAGATTTGAAGAACAGTGAAAAAATATATATGGATAATCCCAAGTTTTTTCTTCTAATTGTTATAAGGAACCTGTCTGAATGTGTGACAGATCGGTAGCAGACACACAATGTCATGGGCCAGGAAGAGGTAGAGGGGTCCTCCAGATACTTCATGAAATATCCAGAGGACTGTTTAGAGCCCTAACTATCAGTATTAGTGTTGGGATAGGGATCTGGTGCACCAAGGAGAGGGGTGCAGAGGGGACTTCTAGTTTGCCACCTGCACACTGCTCCTGTTGCTGTGCGATGGCCCAGAGGGATGTGGTTGCTTTTGTTGAGGCTGTAGAGCGGCAGAGAATTCCAATGCTGCAGGAATGTCATACAGTGACAAATATAACAAGATGTGACATGGTGAAAGTCTTTTTGAAAAATATCACCAAGTAAAACTCTCCCAGTCAATGACAGTCTTTCACAGTGCCCACAGGGCAGATGAGAAGGGTTATGTGACTAAATGTGAGATGTGGGCGTGCACGCGCAAGCTCTTTCCCGGTTCTGATCCCCTGTCTCTCTGTCTGCTTTTTACTGCCTTTTTTCCTATAAACTCTTTGATGTAATTTTTTTATGCTATGAAAACATTGAATCTTTTGAATTGCAATTGTAAAGGTTTTCATTGCAGCATATAAACACTTTACAGTTGTGGCTCATACTTGAGTTTCGTAATAACAGGGAAGAGAACAACTTTAAAATGAGTCAACAAATGTGAACATGAGTTAACTTAACCTGATATAACCCTGTTCCAGTGTCACTGATGGCATTAACTCCAAGCTTACAACTCATCATTTTACAGAGATGATGTACAGACAACTTCTTCAAGCTGCAGTTTGGAGATGTACCATGAGACTGCAAGGATCTCTTGATGGTGCTGCTGTGATTGATGGCTTCTCATGCTTTTGGTCACAGGAAGGTTCTTTAAAAGATGCTTATAAAATTGCAATAAATAAATAAACAATATTAACACATAATATGCAATTATTGTTTAGGCTCTTAATAAGTGAAATTAAACCTAGCTTTTCCTACTAAATAATCTAAAATTACTTATAGCATGTTAAATGAATTCACACTTATTTCCCTTCTGACTCTGACATTTTAATGCACAATAATCACTGTAGAGTAAACTTCAAAGCTGGTATTTTTACTTATATTTAACCTACAGCATTAGCAATCAACAGGAGCTAGATAAGAAAATACAAAACCATTACTTCCCATATCTCAAAGTATTTATACAAAAGCTGTTTGTAAAATTTCTTTATCTATTAATCGTACTATATTTCGATTAATTTATCCACATAATGAAAAAGTGCAGCTCCTAACAATAGGATGGTAATGAAAAGCAAATGAAAAAAATATTATGTGTTTCTGAATTCAAGAATAAGAAAAATACAGAGGTAAAAATTACTTCATTTAGGTTGTGTTTGAGAACAATGAAGTAAATTATTTTATTCTGAATCCTTCCATTTCATGAGCAGGCTCATTTTCCTTGAGGGTCTTCTTGGTTTTACTATTCCAAAGCACAAAGATTTTCAGCTAGAATGTGTTTCAGACTATTTCAGCTTTTTATACTTTCCTCTTCAAACTTCAGTCTGACTGCCTGTGATGTTTAGGATGTAACTCAGACAAGATGGACAGAAATTTTCAGTGACTCCAGAGAAATTGATTTAGAAGCTTAGCAGAAAGAAAACCTTTCTTACAGGTTGTTTCAGCAATTGAAAAAAAGCTGCTGAAATGATATAATTCAGTCTGACATTCTGGGAGATTGTGTAACTTCCTCAATAGTGATGGACATGTGTCAACAAAAGTACAGATTTTCTTAATATTACTCAGATTTCTGAATAAGTGTCTCTGAAGCAGTCAGGTTTGGTTATTGTGATTTAATTACTTTATTGCATTGGTTAGAACAAAAACGACTGTACATCCCATCTCCACCATGCATCTCACAGAGTGATAGAATTATAGAATTATAGAATTTGGGTTGGAAGGGACCTCTAAAGGTCACCAAGTTCAATACCCCTGCAGTAAGCAGGGACCTGCTGTTGTATCTCACTTTGTGCTGCAGGAATAAATTAAGCAGGAACAGTAAGCAGCCACCTCTGAAAATTGGTTACAGATACGCATTGTAAACACTGGGCCTTAGGAGAAATCTTTTGTTAAAGAACACAGTTTGCTACTTTGTCATTAGATCATTCAATTTCACATTATAGTAGAATCTTTTGGCCAGAAGTTGTTGGTGTAGTTTTATTTTTTACAGAAGTGTTACAGGTATGTCATAGCATGTATGGAGGGTTGTGACAATAGTCAACCTTTGCAAAGTTTTCCATAACTTGTGTCACTGAATGGCCTGGGGAATCTGACAAACACCACATTATGGTTTAGAGAGGAACTTTCAAGAAATATATTAGCAAACTGTTAAAACACATTTTTTTCTCTCTTTGCAGCAAGGAATTTCTAAGACAGTGAGTAGAATCTGCAGTCACAGATTTCTTTCCTCTTGCAGAAAACTTCTTTTAAGTCTCTTTGTGTACGCCTGACTGTTTATTATGTGTGTGCTTGTGTGAATTTTTAAATCAATATAGGTGATCAAAGAAAAAGGAAGTTATTTTGAAATCAACATTAATTATGACAAAGTAGAAAGAGGTCAAGACAACATGTATGTCATTTTGTCAATTAGTAGAATTAGCATTAAATGAGGATCCTTTAAACCTTTTTAATGTGCCAGAAAATAGTCTTTTTAAATCTAATTAGTCTATCAGCACAGTAAGGCCATATAAACAGAGGGGCTTTTGCTTGGTGCAGATCTGTGATTAATTATGTCAACAGCTGCTTCTAGATCCCTACCTAGAACTCCATTTCTTAAGCAAAGCAAAGCTTTGACCCAATGGTGGACAGAGATATCCCCTAGAAAGGGGCAGCCACTGATACTCTAAGTCCTAAATGCATATCCTCAGGATGAGGCCACATGCCAGCAGATTCTCACCTCCTTACCAGATTGAGCTCTACATGACCATGGTTCATGGCAGGAACTCCAGTGCTTGATTGCCAGAAATCCTTGATTGGTTCAATGCAGTTTGGGCAAGCAAAGCACTTTTGCATCATGTTGTAGTAAGACACAACTGTGAATCTGAGAGTGGAGCCTCTAGTAAAGAGCCAGTCTTAAGTAATAAAAACTATATTTTCTCTGGGGCAGTTTTAAGAATGTCCAGATGGATTTTAAACATTTTCTGGCATTAGCATAGTTCTGTGTAAGTATAGTTTTAGCAACATCTATACTAACAAAGCACATAGAGTCTTAAGTCTTTAAGTCTTAAATGAGTACCATGTTTCCTGGCACAGTTTTTGGCTTGGGCAGATACCTTTGCAAATAAATGTTGGCCATGGTTTAGGCATTAGGTCAAGCAACATGGAGTTGCCATTCAGTGTTTTAAGCACAGCCAATCTAATTTAGTCTTATCAGCTAAAGCCTGCATCTGCTGGTCTGAAAACCAGAATATTGTCCTGAGCCTTATATCTAGGGCATATATTTAGCCACAGGGTCCTCTCCTGCCCACAGACTTGCACAAATCATGTTAGTGATGGCAGCTGGACTCTAGGTGAGTTTGTGTGGTTTACTCTGGCTATACTCTTTACCTGCTAATGGCATTATTTATTATTTCAGTCCTAAACTTGATATTTAAATCAATATGAACCTTATGGGGGGAAAACAAAACAAAATAAACAAAAAAAAAAGGGGGAAACTAACAAAGCACCAAAAAAACTTAACACCCCCCCAAAAAAAAACCTCAAAAAAAACCAAAAACAAAAAAACCCAAAGCAAACAAACAAAAACCAAAACAATCAAACAGAAAAAAACAACACCAAAACAAAACACCCAGACTTAGACAAAAAGCTGTCTTCTATGGTTATTTTTTATCTCATCCACTTCTTATGGCCTCAGTTTTCCTTATGTCCTCCTCCTGATCTATTTCTGCTGGTTTTGAGTTTCAGTTCAATCACTGATGTATCATTCTTTTAAAACAATTGCTTCTTAGGGAGTCTTACATTTAAGAAGCAATCACAAAATCATAACCTTACAAATAACTTTTTATTCTAAAGAACACTTTGATCCTTTTCAAGCCATAGTACTTTACAAAATCCAATTAGTTTTCCCAGTGTGGTTCCTTTTAGCCAAAGTAAGTGAAGACTACAGAGTATTCATTTATTTATTGACCAGAAGCTGACTAATTCATTGCCTGTTTCCTATGTATTTACCAATGTGTGCTAATATTTGGGTTGTGGATGCTACAGTGGATGTTTATTTGCTTGTAAGTTTTTTTCTTGTAATATTTCTAGCAGCTTTGGTTTCATAATTTTCTTTAAAAATGAAATGTCAGAACACACTTGAATTGACATTCTATATATAAACTCAATTTTTTTTCCAATCAGTATTATCTTGCAGCTTACTTTGCAAAGTAATTTATTGCTGCTTACCAAGTTGAGATCAATATCACATTATAAGAACTTTGCTTCTAGAAGCCATGTGGCTGGTCTTGTCTTTGTTTTCTTCTTTCCTGTCCAGCATTCATTTCCTTCTCTTTTATATCGTATCCTGGTTCAATACTGATTTGTAAAAGGATGTATTTATAGTATGTCTTTAGTATGGGGCTTATTTTATTGGGCTAAGCCTGTCTTTCATTATTTGAATCTGAAGGATTCTGCCCTCAGGAGTAAATCATCCAAGTTCTTTAATTGAGCTTTTTAAAAATACTGCAGCTTTTTTGTGCTCATCCTTGAGATAAAGCTGCTGTTAATTCATTATTTTTTAAGTAGTCTTGATTCTCTGTTCAGTTGAGAGTGGAATGAAACATCTTTGCTTGCGTTCTGAATACAACCCAGAGAAGAGACACATTAAATAATTGCAGTGGCTTTTAGAAGTCTTGCTTAGGTATAACTGTACCCTGCATATTCAAAGCTTGGGTTCAACATTAAATTAATTCACTCATTCTTTGGCTTTTACTTCTGAATCTTTATTATTTAATTTTTTCCAGGTTCCATTTTACGCTTCCTATCATTACTTCTAAAGTGTTCCATTTTATTCTCCTTGTGTTGGGACTGATTTTAGTAATTTAAGCACATTGGTGACTAGCTGGCCAAAACTTTTATGGCAGATGCTGCATCCATGCATAATTTTACTTCTTCATTTCAAATCACAACCTCTGTTCTACATTATATTCTAAGCAAGATCTGGTTTCTTGCTACTGATCCTTTACAGTTTTCTGTGTAAATAAGCACTTGTGTATATGTTACCCCTAATATCTTCCTTGATATATTGGTTCTGTTTATTGTCTCTACCCTTGCATCTAACTAGTTCAAATTCTCCATTATTCTTCTTTGTTTTCCTCACATCTAAGAGGGTTTGGTTTTGCCTTTTTATTATTACTTTTAATGAGAAAGTAGAACCTGATAATTTTTCAGTGGAGTAGGTTTTATTAGAAAATGTCAATTGCTCAGAATTGGCTTTTTGAAAACTCTACATTGCAAGCGGAAATTAGAAATATTGCTTTTGCATGTGGGAGGCAAAGTTTATGGCTCCCAATTCCCTTAGTCCTATATTCTCTCCCTCTACTCAGGAAAATCCATCCCTTCAGACTGCCCAATTCAGCAGTTTCAGGATCCTTGACTGGAAAAACAAGAAGGGTTGGGGGCATAGATGCGTGTGTTAGTAGTTTGATTCCAGTTTGAAAGACTTTTGCCCCTATTTTTTTTTTTTTTTTTTTTTTTTTCCTTAAAATGGAGAGTGAGTTTCTGTCTGCAGACCTCCCCATCCTGGTACTGTGTACAACTGAAATGTTGATGGGGCTGAGCTCAGCAGCTCCTTATCTCTCCGATCCATTGAGAAAGAGTGGGTGTTTCATTGTGTGCTAATGGAGAGCACTTCTGCCCAAGGAACACTAAGTTATACCCCACATGATCTCTGCACATCTATTCTTAGGGGGTATATGTTTGATGTACATAATCTATGTACCTCGGTCCCTGCTCAGCCACAGATTTATCTCACCTCTCTTCTGCTCTGTTCTTTCTGCTTCCTGTTCAAAGATCTCTGCTTCAACTTTTCATTTTTCCTGCTTTGGCACAGTCCTTTACCATATGTTTGTGATTCACCAGCTGTCAGACAGTTCAACGTCTTTCCCCTGCTCTGTCTATTGATTCTCCTGTTAAGATGTTTCCCAACAGACCTCATTTGTTTCCGAAGGGCTTCCTAATGCCATGCAAACCTGAATCTCTTCTGAACACATCAACTTGGGAGCCAGTCATTCAAAACAGTGCTGCTCTGGCAGAAGGATGGCCTGGCTGAACTATCTGTTCCAGCTCTCATCTGTTTGTGCCCAAGGTCTGTGTACCCAGTACCAACTCAAACATCTACTGAAAGCTAATTAAATGCAAGCTGAATTTGAACTTAACAGACACTACAGCTGATTCTCAACACCTCCTCCATATGAAGCTTTCTCCTTTTTAACATAATACCTCTCTAGTACTGACCAGATTTCCCAAGTGCTTTGCCTGCATGTCACCACAGCCATTTAGTAGCATGGTTTAAATATTGTAGTGCTTGTTGAACCAAAATTTGGCTCAGTGCTGCATAAACAATTGAAGTAGGGTGATTCCCAGCCCCTGTGATCTCACCTAACACCTTGGTACTCTGCCAGTGATGGGGGAAGTATCAACAAAGCCAGGGCATGAGCTGGCTTCCATGTATCACAGGTTGTTGTTGCACCCACTATGCAGTAAGAAATTAATAGCTCTTAAAATACGTATTATTTTATGATAAAGATTAATCTAGTTGAAATTGCATAGCAACTGAACATATGCCCTCTGCTCAAATTGTATGATCCACATGTCACATAATTGGGAACAGGTTTACTCCCATGAGCTTGGCAGGTGCAAAAAGCTCAAAATGATCTCTGTGAAAAGATATTATTGTCTTCAGCCCTTCTCCAGAATTTCTCTGGTCTTAACTTTGCAGCTGAGGCTCAGCTGGTTTAGCATCTGCTACACTTGTTGACACAACATGTCTCACAAGTGTTATTAGTGTTTCTGCAGCTTGGATTTTCTTCTGCTGTGGGTCACACACCTAGCTTCAACTTCTTATTTTCTGCCTTTTACAGCAAGGAGACCATAATAAAAAAGACTATAAGGAGAAGAAGGTAGCAAATGAATAAGGATTCTGATCAGGTTTCATAGCAGTTTTAATGACTGCTCCCTGTATCTTCTAGATCCCCCTCAGTTCTCTCTCTTTTCTGTGGTTGTTGCTCCATAGTGCATAGTGCATCTCATTTCACAGCCCCAGATGATGCTTATTTCATTCTTCAGAGGCTCTCACAAATGCAGGAATTATTATGGAGAGGAGGTATATAGTATATATAGTACATATATATATATTATACATATATATATATTTTATTTTTTTCCTTTCTTTCTGAAAAGAGCCAGAATTTTCTCCTTAATGGCCAAGACTTCATTTCTGTTCAACTACCTAAAGTCTCTGATACCACCTAAATTCTCTCTTGTACTTTTTCAAAACCCACAGACTTTTTCTTTCTATGGATTAACATTAGGTGGGTCATGCTCTCCTGGCAAAACAAAATGTCATAATCAAATAAGTTTTTGGAGCAGCAACTGCATGATGAAAGCATTTATCTTTTCAGCTGTGGTGTGGCTGTGGGACAGTGGAAGCAGAGGTGTCTGCCCTCCTGCCACCCCCCTGCAGCCAGCACCAGGAGCATGGTACCACTCATTCCTTCTGCAACAGGGTCAATTCAACCCTTTACTCACCTAAGATCAGGTTTTCAAGTATTGTCCAGCCAAACTAAGCCAGCACTTCTGTTACATCCAGAAACGTGGTAAGTCACATAATTCCTGAACTGAGTCTTTGTAAAAATCAGCCATTCTCAGGGGGGTTGTCCTGGCTTTCTGAATAGATGTTTTATTAGGCTGTTATCTCAGGATGTGTTTGTTTATCAGGAAGGAACAAGGCCATTGTTATGAGCAAGAAGGATTTTTTATTCTGCAACTAAAAGATTTTATCAACTGCAAATTATTTCTTTTAACCAATTCTGAACATTACCATCACGATTCTGCTTTTAAAATCTGCCTGTCATTTCTGCAATCAATGTTCAGTTCTTGTAGCTGAACTATGTGTGTGTTCAGCTGATATCAGCAGAGGGAGGTTACCCCACCCTGTAGAGAGCAGCTGACCAAATCCAAGTCCAAAAGATGGCTCATCTGCTGCAAACTGAGTGCATCACAGCAGCAAGGTCTAATAATGGGATGGAGGTATCTGCTAGTTTGGCAGCCAGAGTGATTGTCAAGGCAAAGGAGGGATGTTCCAGTGACTCACCTGTCTCTGTGACTCTGCAGAAACACTGCTCTCACAAAGGGAACTGATGCTGATGGTTTGGAGGTGGGGCTCATTACTGTCAAGATGATGATAAAACTTTAACTAAGTCAGAAGGAGAAATTTAGAAGCAAAAGTTGCATTACTAGCTCCTCAAGGAGTCCAGCACCCAATCCATCTTTCCCCTCTGAAACCTTTCAGAGCCTTATGAACAGCAGTGATTACTGGGAAACATGCAAGGTGCTGTCAGGAAGTTTTCTTGTTTTCCTGTGGACACACAAAAGATTTTTTTTATTGCAGCTTTGCACTTGTACTAGCAGGAGCTATTCATACTCAGCTTTCTTGTGGCATTATGCAAACCTACATAAATGGTTTGAGGGATCAGAGGAAACCCTTCTACCTAGTCTGAACTTTATGTCTCTTAGAAGTAGGAATTAAGGAATTACAGAGGAGAGAGTGCTATATGACTTGAGTATATAGAATTTGAGTATATAGAGTTTGTGTTGGAAGGGACCCTTAAAGATCATCACAATTGGCATGGGACATTTCAAATTAAGGCAAAATCACCATGCATAAATTACCTGTCCATGCAGAGTGACAAAGCACAGCAACAGTGTACTGAAGAACACTTAGTTGCAACATTTAGTTTAACGTTAGTTTAATATTGTTTGTACACAAAGAAATTAAATAACTACCTATTCAATGCTGAAACAATGTTGTATTATAGATAATTAATATAATTTGTAATATTCTATAAATATAGCATTATGGGAATATAATGGTCTTTAATATTATATAAAGAAGGGTGAAAAAAATAACAAAACAAAACAAAAATCTTATGAGGGTTGCACAAGGTCGTGGCTGGCAGATGTTATGCCGTGCACTTTCCATGCATACACTTTTCATTTAGTTAATGGAAGAAAGACTTTTCTTGGCAGAAAAGTACCCCAGGGTGCTGATCCCAGACACTGGTATATGAGGGAAGTGTATGGTCAAAATCCTTATTTAGATGAGTAAGCAAATATTTTTTGTCATAGTCATGTTGTTTATATTTGTCCTCTGGTCTTTTCTGAATGCTGGTACTGGTTGTGTAGACTTAAAATTTTGGGTGGCAACTCAAAAGAGCAGTTTAAGAGTGAATGTCTTATTCTAAGTAGTGTTTCAGAGTGTAAATGAACCTCAGTATATATTTTAAGAAAAATAGCCTTTTTTAATCTATTAAAGTAACTCTTACTGTACTTTTAACATACTTTCAATGGTAAAAAATGTAATTAGTAAATAAATCTGCAATACTAGAAGAAACAATTAACTCCAGTGAGCACTGGTGTGCATAAATGAAGCTCTCAAAGTTTGTGTTTTTGTTAAGTGAGTGCATTTATAAAGGCAGAGATCAGAGAAAAGAAGTTATTTTCCCCATGTCTGTACCTTGTGTTTCAGTATATGCTCTGGCTCACAATACAACTCCCTCTCAATATCTCAACAAACTTACTACTGATAGAATAGACATCTTACATTAGAAGAGGAAAAGACAGTCCATAATAACTGGAGAAAAAGCAACTGAAATTTCACAACAGATATTTCAAAATCCAATATTTTTTTTCAGAAGTGTAGTGCACCGTTATGACCAAAATTCATGACCTGCAGATACCAATTGCTGATCTCTTCTGTTCTTTTCCAGAGCACAGTTATTATAGTCCAGCAAGGTATGTTTTATGAAAAGGTGCTGTTTTGATAAATGTTTGAACATAAGGGGAGGAACATAACTGAACAAGTACTCCAGTATTCTGCAACTCATTTACAGAAGCAATACAGAAAGTCACCTTTATAGAAAGACAAGGATCTAAATGCAAATAAAATGATTGGAAGAAAAGTAGATGGAGATTAATCTTGGAGGTATGACAGAATAAGTTTAACAATATGGAAGAGAAAAATTGATCTGAAAAACAGAAGTAAAGCTGGTTAAAGACCAAAATTATGTATTATAAAAAAAACCCTCAACAACCTTGAAAAGCTTCTAGGGATGGTTATGACAGTTTCTTTAAAAACAGAGGAATACTGTGGTGAAATGTTGTTTTTTCTGATAGTTGTAAAAAGAATGAGCAGAGGAACGTAATAGTCATTTTGCATGTATGAAAAGGCAGAAGGAAATTAGCATAAAAGCGGAATCAATAAGAAATAAGAGAATGGTAAAAGGTCACTGAACTCCAAAAATACTTAAAGTTTATCCTCACAAATCTAATGAAAGAGACCAATTAAGCATCTTTTTTAAAAAAAAATTAAAGAAGCCACTTGGAAAGATGGAGAGATTTATCAGTACCCCAGCTAAAATCTTGGATAGCAGATTCTGGGAACCATGCAAAATCTTCAGCTTGCAGTCACCTGAATAGTAAGTAAGAGAGGGAAAAAGAAAAACTCACTGGTGCAAAAGGCAAAATAACATCATAATTAAAATGTTCATTAGAGGCTACAGTTTGTTTAATTGAAAACAATTATTCACAAAACAGATTATTCTGAATGGGCCAATTTAATGAAAGTAGTAACAGGATGACTGGCTGGTGACATTGGATATATGATAATCTCAGGCTCATGTACTAAATCAACACGTGTAAGGGAAAGAATGAAGTGCCTGGACATGAGAAATAAAAGGAAGTAAATAGTGAGGGGATTTTAGGTTATACAATATTCATCCCGACAAGCAAAACTTTTGGTATATTAGTAAGCAGATTAAAAACAAATACAGGAGGGATAATGTGAAATGAGTGAGTCTTTCAAAAAAGACTTTGAAAGAAAAAGTGGCCTAATAATTTTTTCTATAAATTTATTTCATTTATTTTCAAATATGGCAGAATGAAGGAGAAGGGGTTGGTTCTGATTTCAAGTCTCAGCTACATCCAAAGCAGCAACAGAAATTATCTCGGATAGGACCTGTATTCACATCTAGGAAGTACTGTGTTGTATGAAGAGTATCTGTTGGCAATAGTTCCTTTCAATTGGATAACAGTTCACCAATTTAATTATATATGAGAACCAGTTATGGACCTAGCAATTGTATTTGACAGCAGCTCATCTAGAAAATGTGGACATTTATCTTCTTTTTCTACTCAATTTGCAGGCTGGTCAAAAGACTTTATGAAGGAATGATGTTAAACACTGAATATGGAAAGACCTTGGGGCTTTTCTTAGGGAATATTATAACTGCAGCAAAGGCATAAGATCAGCAAAGAAAATTAATGTTTTTCTTTGCAGGATAATTTAAGGCAGTAGATTAAAACCATTATAAAAATGCTGTAATTTATCTTCAGTATGAACAAGGAATGTTTCAGCCTCCATAATTTGTGCATTTCTGAAAACACACAAGCAAGAGAATTCCCATCATAGGAAAGACCAAAAATCCCTCTAGATAAATATCCTGTCTCCTGTAGTGATCAGCTACATGTACAAGAATGAGAAGGCAGGGCAATTTCTCCATTTCTAAACAGCATTTTATAGAGCAGATCTAATTGACCTAATCAAGTTCGATGTAGTTGTCTTCTGCTGATTCTACCGTACCCATTACCAGGATATCTTACTAATCCTTCTTAAGTCTTACATTGAAAAAAACTTCATAAGAACAAAACAGAAAATAAATGTATTAGGTAGGCAGAGACTGCAGCCTGCCCAGCTGACAAGAGCTCCTTTTTCCTTCTGTTCCCCACAACTACCTTTATCCAGTCATTGCTTTACTCTCCTCCTGTAAGCTCAGGATTGTTTTTCTTTTCAGTGATCATACATCCTATGCAGCCATCTTTCATACCATACCATCACGTCCCTCAGAATGCAAATCCATGGTTTAGGTAATGCAAATCCTGCATTCAGTGGTCTGCACTTGACAGGTATCATTTCTGCCACCATACTGTATCAGTCATCTATCCCACCTTCCTCACTTCTGTCACTCTCCAAAGCAAATATTCTGTGAAGAGCAAAATCATTCCTGGGATTCATTTATAGCATAGCAGCTGTGCTTCCACCTTCTCACCATGGCAAATTCTGATGGAATAAAAGCTGTGTTCTGAAACAGAAATTAATGGACTCACTATACTTTAAAAATCCTTATTTTAATTATTTTTCTTTGTTACTGAGGTAGCTGGAGCAACCTCATTAAATCAGGCAGGAATATCTCTGGAGCATTGAACAACTCAGGGACTGTCTTAGGCCCACCCAGTGTTTCATCTGGCAGGTGCCTGCAGCCTCTCCCTGTGCTATCTGCATGCTCAGGCTGCTCAAAACCAAAATTAATATATTCTGCTTATCTCTTTTACCCAGAGGAGGATGCACTCTGAGGAGAACACACAATTTCACAGTGATGATATGATGGTAGAGCAGGTTGGAGCTTTCTTTGTTGTCCTCAGCCACTACTGTCCCTTTCTCCACCCACATACACCATAGTTTATCACCCATTCTGATTACCAAGTCATCAGATCAGTGGAAAAATCACGGTTCAAAAAAAAAAAAAAAAAAAAAAGACTAAAACCAAAAAAGGGCAGTGGGGGGGGGAGGTTTATATAACCCAAAAAATTCCAGAAAATTAATTTAGCACAAAACCAGTTGAGTCAGCATCACTTAAGGAGCAATAATACTTGAGAGGACAGAGAAGGGAAAAGCAGAAAGCTCCTGTTCTGCTGGAAACTTGGAGGTGGAATTGTACCCTGCAACACTGCAGGGGAAATGAGCTCTGGGAGGCTGGAGGGTTATGCTGTCTCTCTGAAGCCTTTAAGCACTCTCCTGAGATGCTGTGGTGCATTGTCAGGGACTAGAACTGCTCAGGGCCTTGAAAAAGAAAATGGGCATCTCATGTACCTCATCCTCCTACCACTGAAATTTGATCTTGAATGCTTTATTTACCATTTATTTCTACTCTGAGGACAGCAGTGTCCCAGACATAGAGACAGCATGAAAGATCCCACCAAGTTATTTACCCTGTATTTCCTTCGTATTATTTAGCCAAATTTATCCTCTGTTATTGTCCATTTTTAAATCAGGCTTCAATGACAGGCATTATGACCATACTTGGATGTCACATGTGCAAACAGTCTACACTATCAAGCATCTGTAATTTTTCTGCAAAAAGACAATGAACCCTTCTAATTCACTCTTGTTGATCACATTGTCTGTCTCCAAACATCATTGTGCCCCAGATTGCATTTTATATCTCACCTGTCCTGCCAAAGCACAGCTGGAAATTCAGTATTGATCTTCAGTGTGCTGGTCACTGAGACCAGAGGTGAGTTTAAAACACTTAAATCCTGTAGTACTAGTATTAAGCAAGTGAGTTCAATGCACATTTTATTTGGTTGTCTCTGTCCTTGTGCTCATAACAGTAGCAAGACTGCAGAAAAGATCCTGTCCCCCTGCATTGCATCCTGAGGTAGGTAATGTGAATTCTGAGCTGCTCTCCAGGGATTTCTCAGTTGGGTACCCACTGGCACCTTGATCCAGGATAGAGGCATGGGGCTGAATCGCAGCTTGCCCTGGTTACATTTAATAGGAGATGTCTTTACTGGGGGATTACAAAGGTGTTTGCAACAGTTGAAAAATGTCCATTATAGGAATTCTTTCCAAATGTTATGATAACTGGAATACTTTGTATTAATTACAGGGGGGGGGGTTGTTTGGGTTTTTTTGTTTGTTTTTTTTAATTAAGTCAAAACCTTTTCATCCCACTTCTGCAGCTTTTTTATTATGACAGGAGTACTTTGATCTAAACCATGGCATGATCCAAAACCTATTGACATGGGCACAGTGAGTACTGCTGCTTTCAGTAACCATTTTGGACTGTAGCTGCCCAATCCTTGTGGTGCAGTATCATAGAATATGATAAGCAAAATCATGAAACCAGAGAGGTTTGGATTAGAAGGAACCTTTAAAAGTCCTTTAGTCCAACTCTGGCAATGAGTAGGGACATCTTCAACTAACAGGCCAACTGCCTGGCTGTCTTGTGATAGAGATAATTGTGTTTTGTGGGACTGAGTGAGCAGGCATACAGTGCCAGCAAGACATCCTCAGAATAGTTTGGAATCAGTAAACTCAGCTTTCTGAAAGTGTGTTAGAAATCTCTGGTTTAACCATACAGTAAAGCAAGAAATTCAGTCAATAACAAAGCTACTGGTAGTATGAAGACGTCTCTTCCCTAACAGGCTGCTTCAGTATTACTTTTCAAAGTCATAACCTGACAGATGGTGAGGTTCTTAGGGAAAAGGCCATGCAATAAATGTGGAAAGAAAAAAAGCCACTTTGAAAATCAAAATTGCAAAATCCAGACATCTGCCTTCACCT